>NW_027325356.1:1080000-1172500 GCF_036924035.1 Leuresthes tenuis | reverse complement strand
GAGAGGAGAAGGAGACAAGGAGAGAGGAGAGGAGAGAGAGGAGAGGAGAGGAGAGGAGAGGAGAGGAGAGGAGAGGAGAGGAGAGGAGACAAGGAGAGGTGAGGAGAGGAGAGGAGAGGAGAGGAGAGGAGAGGAGAGGAGAGGAGAGGAGAGGAGAGGAGAGGAGAGGAGAGGAGAGGAGAGGAGAGGAGAGGAGAGGAGACAAGGAGACAAGGAGAGAGGAGAGGAGAGGAGAGGAGAGGAGAGGAGAGGAGAGGAGAGGAGAGGAGAGGAGAGGAGAGGAGACAAGGAGAGGTGAGGAGAGGAGAGGAGAGGAGAGGAGAGGAGAGGAGAGGAGAGGAGAGGAGAGGAGACAAGGAGAGGAGAGGAGAGGAGAGGAGAGGAGAGAGAGAAGGAGAGGAGACAAGGAGAGGTGAGGAGAGGAGAGGAGAGAGAGGAGAGGTGAGGAGAGGGAGAGGAGAGGAGAGGTGAGGAGAGGAGAGGAGAGGAGAGGAGAGGAGACAAGGAGAGGTGAGGAGAGGAGAGGAGAGGAGAGGAGAGGAGAGGAGAGGAGAGGAGAGGAGAGGAGAGGAGAGGAGAGGAGAGGAGAGGAGAGGAGAGGAGAGGAGAGGAGATGTTACAGAACCAAGTTTAAACAGAACCCAGATGTTACAGAACCAAGTTTAAACAGAACCAAGTTTAAACAGAACCAAGTTTAAACAGAACCCAGATGTTACAGAACCCGTCCTGATGCTGATGACGTAACTTCTGGTGCTAAATAAAGAGAACGGTCTTCCATGTGAAAGTACCTTTTACCTTTAAATCAGACCAAGATGAATCTGTGGGCAGCACCACATGGAAACAGAACCGGTCTCCAGAACCACCCTCAATCATCACCATGAAATACTAAACAAGGAACCAGAAACAAACAAACTCATGAAACTCTTCAAACCTTTAAACTTATTCAGATGCTCCAGTTATTGATCAAGATCAATAAGACACAACAGCTGATCAAACAAACTGATCAATATTCTGTTATTTATGTTCAACAGTTTAAAAAGTGTCTTTAAAGTTCAGATGCAACATTTTATTCACTCCTGGGAATGCGGCCCGGTCTGGATCCAGGTCCTTCGCTGGTATTGATTATTACTGATAAACTGATCAAAGCTAAACTAAAGTTGGATTCTTTCTTCATGTGTTTGTTGCTTATTCCGGATTCTTTCAGATTATTTTTGTGTATTTTATCACCCGGACATCAGGGTCAGGCCTCATGCAGCAGCACCAGCTCAGTCTAGTTCTGGTCCAGTTTGTTTTCTCAAAGACTTGCTGGAAGTTAATCCAGAGGAGGTCATGTGACGTCAGACAAAGAGGTGACCCCTGATTGGACAGAGTGGGTGATGTCATCCTGCATAAGCAGGTCAGGTGACTCAGCAGGTCTGTCTTCTTATTTCTGAGTCTCAAAGAGAAATGACTGATCAATGGTGTGATCAGGAGCTGGATCAGGAGCTGGATCAGGAACCGGACCCATCCTGGACGTCAGGGTGAAGAATCCGGGGTTTCATCCCAACATTTAACCATTTAACGGGTCTGTTGGTGCTGCTTTGTGGGCGTCTTCCTCTGTCTGATCTGTCTTCTGTCCTGGACGGGATTAGCCTTGTCTAATCAGCTCAGGCCGGTCGTTCTACTTTGTTTATGAGAAGCAGGTCAGATCAGAGCTCCTCTTCAGTCAGACCGGGCTGCGACAGACCGGCTGCAGGTGCTGGAGGTGTGACCCCCCCGGGCTGAGATGTGGCGTTCGTACCTGTTCAGTTTCTGAAGCTTCCTCCTTTTACCACCTGACTGTGTTTGTGCAGGAAGATGCTGACCAAGGATAAGAAGCCGGAAGAGAAGGGGGCAGGGAGAGAGGGGGTGGAGGTCATCCCCCCACGACCGGACACCCCCAAACTGTTCAAGGCTGCTCTGAAGGTGACCGAGCAGGCCGGGATCGAAGGAACCTTTGCCAAGCTGAAGAAGGTGTACAAAGGGACTGACAGCGACCCCGAGGTAAGACAGCGAAGGGGAGGAAGAGAGGAAAGGAAACAAGGGGGGAGGGTGGGAGAGAAAGGAAAGAAGGGGGGAGGGTGGGGGAGAAAGGAAAGAAGGGGGGAGGGTGGGAGAGAAAGGAAAGAAGGGGAGAGGGTGGGGGAGAAAGGAAAGAAGGGGGGAGGGTGGGATAGAAAGGAAACAAGGGGGGAGGAAGAGAGGAAAGGAAACAAGGGGGGAGGGTGGGGGAGAAAGGAAAGAAGGGAGGAGGGTGGGGGAGAAAGGAAAGAAGGGGGGAGGGTGGGAGAGGGTGGGGGAGAAAGGAAACAAGGGGGGAGGGTGGGATAGAAAGGAAAGAAGGGGGGAGGAAGAGAGGAAAGGAAACAAGGGGGGAGGGTGGGGGAGAAAGGAAAGAAGGGGGGGAGGGTGGGAGAGAAAGGAAAGAAGGGGGGAGGAAGAGAGGAAAGGAAAGAAGGGGGGAGGGTGGGGGAGAAAGGAAAGAAGGGGGGAGGGTGGGGGAGAAAGGAAAGAAGGGGGGAGGGTGGGAGAGAAAGGAAAGAAGGGGAGAGGGTGGGGGAGAAAGGAAAGAAGGGGGGAGGGTGGGATAGAAAGGAAACAAGGGGGGAGGAAGAGAGGAAAGGAAACAAGGGGGGAGGGTGGGGGAGAAAGGAAAGAAGGGGGGAGGGTGGGAGAGAAAGGAAAGAAGGGGGGAGGAAGAGAGGAAAGGAAAGAAGGGGGGAGGGTGGGGGAGAAAGGAAAGAAGGGGGGAGGGTGGGAGAGAAAGGAAAGAAGGGGGGAGGAAGAGAGGAAAGGAAAGAAGGGGGGAGGGTGGGGGAGAAAGGAAAGAAGGGGGGAGGGTGGGGGAGAAAGGAAAGAAGGGGGGAGGGTGGGAGAGAAAGGAAAGAAGGGGAGAGGGTGGGGGAGAAAGGAAAGAAGGGGGGAGGGTGGGATAGAAAGGAAACAAGGGGGGAGGAAGAGAGGAAAGGAAACAAGGGGGGAGGGTGGGGGAGAAAGGAAAGAAGGGAGGAGGGTGGGGGAGAAAGGAAAGAAGGGGGGAGGGTGGGAGAGGGTGGGGGAGAAAGGAAACAAGGGGGGAGGGTGGGATAGAAAGGAAAGAAGGGGGGAGGAAGAGAGGAAAGGAAACAAGGGGGGAGGGTGGGGGAGAAAGGAAAGAAGGGGGGAGGGTGGGAGAGAAAGGAAAGAAGGGGGGAGGAAGAGAGGAAAGGAAACAAGGGGGGAGGGTGGGGGAGGGTGGGGGAGAAAGGAAACAAGGGGGGAGGGTGGGATAGAAAGGAAAGAAGGGGGGAGGAAGAGAGGAAAGGAAACAAGGGGGGAGGGTGGGGGAGAAAGGAAAGAAGGGGGGAGGGTGGGAGAGAAAGGAAAGAAGGGGGGGAGGAAGAGAGGAAAGGAAACAAGGGGGGAGGGTGGGGGAGGGTGGGGGAGAAAGGAAACAAGGGGGGAGGGTGGGATAGAAAGGAAAGAAGGGGGGAGGAAGAGAGGAAAGGAAACAAGGGGGGAGGGTGGGGGAGAAAGGAAAGAAGGGGGGAGGGTGGGGGAGAAAGGAAACAAGGAATTCTATAGGAAGAGAAGAAGAATGGATGCAAGGAATAAGGGACAGAGAGGAGGAGAGAAAGAAAAGCACGGAGGAAGTACAGATACAGGAAGGGAGGGAAGGAGGGAGGAAGTACAGAGAGAGGAAGGGAAGGAGGGAGGGAGGAAGTACAGATACAGGAAGGGAAGGGAAGGAGGGAGGGAGGAAGTACAGAGAGAGGAAGGGAAGGAGGGAGGGAGGAAGTACAGAGAGAGGAAGGGAAGGAGGGAGGGAGGAAGTACAGAGAGAGGAAGGGAAGGAGGGAGGGAGGAAGTACAGAGAGAGGAAGGGAAGGAGGGAGGGAGGAAGTACAGAGAGAGGAAGGGAAGGGGGGAGGGAGGAAGTACAGAGAGAGGAAGGGAAGGGAAGGAGGGAGGGAGGAAGTACAGAGAGAGGAAGGGAAGGAGGGAGGGAGGAAGTACAGAGAGAGGAAGGGAAGGAGGGAGGGAGGAAGTACAGAGAGAGGAAGGGAAGGAGGGAGGGAGGAAGTACAGAGAGAGGAAGGGAAGGGAGGGAGGGAGGAAGTACAGAGAGAGGAAGGGAAGGAGGGAGGGAGGAAGGAAGGAAACAGGAAAGAAAGAAAACACCAGTTGCTCAGAGAAAATCACACTGATGAGGCTCAGTGGTTGATGTAGATTCTACCCACCAGATTAGAACCGAAAAGGCTTTCAGATGAGAGATAAACATCTTAAAGAGATGAAACATTTAAAGAGATGAAACATTTTAAAGAGATGAAACATTTAAAGAGATGAAACATCTTAAAGAGATGAAACATTTAAAGAGATTAAACATTTAAAGAGATGAAACATTTAAAGAGATGAAACATTTTAAAGAGATGAAACATTTAAAGAGATGAAACATTTAAAGAGATGAAACATTTAAAGAGATGAAACATTTAAAGAGATTAAACATTTAAAGAGATGAAACATTTAAAGAGATGAAACATTTAAAGAGATGAAACATTTAAAGAGATGAAACATTTAAAGAGATGAAACATTTAAAGAGATGAAACATTTAAAGAGATGAAACATTTAAAGAGATGAAACATTTAAAGAGATGAAACATCTTAAAGAGATGAAACATTTAAAGAGATGAAACATTTAAAGAGATGAAACATTTAAAGAGATGAAACATTTAAAGAGATGAAACATTTAAAGAGATGAAACATTTAAAGAGATGAAACATTTTAAAGAGATGAAACATTTAAAGAGATGAAACATTTAAAGAGATGAAACATTTAAAGAGATGAAACATTTAAAGAGATGAAACATTTAAAGAGATTAAACATTTAAAGAGATGAAACATTTAAAGAGATTAAACATTTAAAGAGATGAAACATCTTAAAGAGATGAAACATTTAAAGAGATGAAACATTTAAAGAGATGAAACATTTAAAGAGATGAAACATTTAAAGAGATGAAACATCTTAAAGAGATGAAACATCTTAAAGAGATTAAACATTTAAAGAGATTAAACATTTAAAGAGATTAAACATTTAAAGAGATGAAACATTTTAAAGAGATGAAACATTTAAAGAGATGAAACATTTAAAGAGATGAAACATTTAAAGAGATGAAACATTTAAAGAGATGAAACATTTAAAGAGATTAAACATTTAAAGAGATGAAACATTTAAAGAGATGAAACATTTAAAGAGATGAAACATCTTAAAGAGATGAAACATCTTAAAGAGATTAAACATTTAAAGAGATTAAACATTTAAAGAGATTAAACATTTAAAGAGATTAAACATTTAAAGAGATGAAACATTTAAAGAGATTAAACATTTAAAGAGATGAAACATCTTAAAGAGATGAAACATTTAAAGAGATGAAACATTTAAAGAGATGAAACATTTAAAGAGATGAAACATCTTAAAGAGATGAAACATCTTAAAGAGATTAAACATTTAAAGAGATTAAACATTTAAAGAGATTAAACATTTAAAGAGATGAAACATTTTAAAGAGATGAAACATTTAAAGAGATGAAACATTTAAAGAGATGAAACATTTAAAGAGATGAAACATTTAAAGAGATTAAACATTTAAAGAGATGAAACATTTAAAGAGATGAAACATTTAAAGAGATGAAACATTTAAAGAGATGAAACATTTAAAGAGATTAAACATTTAAAGAGATGAAACATTTAAAGAGATTAAACATTTAAAGAGATGAAACATCTTAAAGAGATGAAACATTTAAAGAGATGAAACATTTAAAGAGATGAAACATTTAAAGAGATGAAACATTTAAAGAGATGAAACATTTAAAGAGATGAAACATCTTAAAGAGATGAAACATCTTAAAGAGATTAAACATTTAAAGAGATTAAACATTTAAAGAGATTAAACATCTTAAAGAGATGAAACATTTAAAGAGATTAAACATTTAAAGAGATGAAACATTTAAAGAGATGAAACATTTTAAAGAGATGAAACATTTAAAGAGATGAAACATTTAAAGAGATGAAACATTTAAAGAGATTAAACATTTAAAGAGATGAAACATCTTAAAGAGATGAAACATTTAAAGAGATGAAACATTTAAAGAGATGAAACATTTAAAGAGATGAAACATTTAAAGAGATTAAACATTTAAAGAGATGAAACATTTAAAGAGATTAAACATTTAAAGAGATGAAACATCTTAAAGAGATGAAACATTTAAAGAGATGAAACATCTTAAAGAGATGAAACATTTAAAGAGATGAAACATTTAAAGAGATGAAACATTTAAAGAGATGAAACATTTTAAAGAGATGAAACATTTAAAGAGATGAAACATTTAAAGAGATTAAACATCTTAAAGAGATGAAACATTTAAAGAGATGAAACATTTAAAGAGATTAAACATCTTAAAGAGATGAAACATTTAAAGAGATTAAACATTTAAAGAGATGAAACATTTAAAGAGATGAAACATTTAATGAGATGAAACATTTAAAGAGATGAAACATTTAAAGAGATGAAACATTTAAAGAGATGAAACATTTAAAGAGATGAAACATTTAATGAGATGAAACGTTTAAAGAGATGAAACATTTAAAGAGATGAAACATTTTAAAGAGATGAAACATTTAAAGAGATGAAACATTTAAAGAGATGAAACATTTAAAGAGATTAAACATTTAAAGAGATGAAACATCTTAAAGAGATGAAACATTTAAAGAGATGAAACATTTAAAGAGATGAAACATTTAAAGAGATGAAACATTTAAAGAGATTAAACATTTAAAGAGATGAAACATTTAAAGAGATTAAACATTTAAAGAGATGAAACATCTTAAAGAGATGAAACATTTAAAGAGATGAAACATCTTAAAGAGATGAAACATTTAAAGAGATGAAACATTTAAAGAGATGAAACATCTTAAAGAGATGAAACATTTAAAGAGATGAAACATTTAAAGAGATGAAACATTTAAAGAGATGAAACATTTAAAGAGATTAAACATTTAAAGAGATGAAACATCTTAAAGAGATGAAACATTTAAAGAGATGAAACATTTAAAGAGATGAAACATTTAAAGAGATGAAACATTTAAAGAGATGAAACATTTAAAGAGATGAAACATTTAAAGAGATTAAACATTTAAAGAGATGAAACATTTAAAGAGATTAAACATTTAAAGAGATGAAACATTTAAAGAGATGAAACATCTTAAAGAGATTAAACATTTAAAGAGATGAAACATTTAAAGAGATGAAACATTTAAAGAGATGAAACATCTTAAAGAGATGAAACATTTAAAGAGATGAAACATTTAAAGAGATGAAACATTTAAAGAGATGAAACATTTAAAGAGATGAAACATTTAAAGAGATGAAACATTTAAAGAGATTAAACATTTAAAGAGATGAAACATCTTAAAGAGATGAAACATTTAAAGAGATTAAACATTTAAAGAGATGAAACATCTTAAAGAGATGAAACATTTAAAGAGATGAAACATCATAAATTCCTCCCTTTCTTCCTTCCTTCCTCCTTTTTCTTCTTTCTGCCCTTTATTTTCCTTTCCTCTTCATCATTCCTCCATTTTCTACTCTTTGTCTTCTGCCGTCCTTTTCTCACTACATAACTCCTTTCCATTTGTTTCTTCCTTCACATCCACTCCTCCTTGCTTTCTTCTTTCCATCCTTTCTCTCTGTGTGATAAAAAAAAAAGGAGTAAGAAAAGAAGCTGAAGAAGAGTAACTTTCTCCTCCATCTGTATCTCTGTCCTTCAGGCTTCCTCCGCCATCACTCCGCTCCCGCCTCCTTCTCCGATGCACCGGCGCTCTCCCATCCCTCGGACTCAGCCGCCAGACGACGGAGACGAGTCCGTGGCGGAGACGGCCGACAGCTCAATGATCATCAGGATGACGCCACGGCGGGCAGGGGAGGAGCTTCTCTCTGTGGAGGTGGCTCAGAGGGGGCAGGAGAAGGAGGAGAAATGAGCTGACAAGGAGCTGCCGTCCTCCTCCTGCTTCATTTACAGCACGGAGTGGAACATCTTCCTCTGTCCTCGTTTTCCTTTCCCAATCATCCTGCGCTTCACTCATTTCTCTCTGACTTCTGCTTGTGAAAACTTTATTTTCACTCTGAGATGCTGAACAAAACTCCTCAGCAGTGTCTGCTCAGATAGATTACCGTAAGGTGCAGTACCGTCTTTGACCACATGTTCCAACCAATGCAACTCTGGGGGCGCTGTTTCGCCGATGTGAGAAAAGAAAAAATGGGGAAACTATTCAAATTAGGTGTTTGTTTAATAAGTGATCAGAGAAATTCAGAGTTCCCAGCTTCTGTCCTGCAGCTTTTGTGTTTCTAAGCATCATCACTGACTCTGTGTGTTCCTCACTGAGCTAATTAGCTTTTAGAAGCAGCCACATGTTGAATAGAGACTATGGACAGTAGACTTCAGAGCTGCTGTGTGACGCTTTCTTCATTTCTACTGATGTAAGCATGTCTCATATGTAAGTGGTTAGACTATAAATATGCAGCTCTGTAGCTCTCTGTTATTGATTTCATGATGATGATGTGTGAGGATCGACCTGTTTCCTGTTTCCACTGCTCAATAACTTCGTGTCCCACTGAGTTTTCAGGTCACCCAGGTTTTTAGGGTCAGGTTGAGGGTTTAATGTTATGTCAGTACAAAAGATCTCCTCACAGATGCTGCAGTTAATGAATTCACTGTGAAGGTGTAAAATGTGTGTGGGGCTGAATTAGTTCTGGCAAAAGCATTCAAATGAGTTCTTAACTAAAAGTCCTGCCTTTAAAGTCACCATGAAATCAAATTTGATGTGAAAATGTTTTTTATCTGGTAAAATTAGCTGAAAATTGACCTGTTCACCAAAATAACAAAAGTCATTTTGTTGGTGTTCGTATTCATTTGAAGTTTTTCATTTCCTGGAAAACTATGAAAAAGTGTTGACGACTCATCACGCTGCTAACTGAGCATCCGATCTACGGCTTTTTCCACATTTTAACTCCAGCGAGCCTCATGGAGCGGGATTCGGCCGCTTAATCTGACCAATCAGCATGAAGTGTGATTTTGTGAGAAGGGGCAGCTTTCCTAACTTCTATTTTTATAAGGAAATGTGTAAATATGCAGAAACACTGTTCCAGCTGTGTCCTGGAGACTTTAAAATTATGTCTAAGTAGAAATGTAACAAATAGTCTGAAAAGTAAAATATTCTTCTCCCTGTTGATGAATCTTCTGCTTCGTTCACACATGTTTTTTCATCTTTACTGAAACATGTATGTTTCAGTATGTTTCCCATGACCTCAGTGCATCTGTTTCATCCTCCACAGGTTTCTCACTTCTCTGAATCCGGTGATTGTTGCTCTGCTTTGTCTTATTTTGTGTTTAAATGTACAGAAAAGTCAGGTTTGTGGTTTTCATGGACAGGATCTGGAGGTGCAGTTGGGGAGAGGAGGGCGTCTGGTTTGTGAGCCTCAGGGTTACATCTCTGCTTTTTGCAGATGATGTGGTTCTGTCGGCTTCTTGTTGGATCGGGGCTTCGTCAGCAGTAATGAGGGCGCTGCTCCGGTCCGTTTGGTGAAGCTGAGCCGGAAGGAGAAGCTTTCAGGTTCCTGCTCCATCTTTGTTCCAACCCTCACCTGAGCTCACAGATCTGGGTTCTGACCCAAAGAAGGAGGTCGTGGATACAAGCGGCTGAAAGGAGTTTCCTTCAGAGGGGGGCGGGGCTCAGCCTCAGAGATAGGGGGAGGAGCTCCACCATCCGGGGGGGAGGAGCTCCACCA
Source organism: Leuresthes tenuis (assembly GCF_036924035.1). NCBI lineage: Eukaryota > Metazoa > Chordata > Actinopteri > Atheriniformes > Atherinopsidae > Leuresthes > Leuresthes tenuis. The sequence goes on along the minus strand of NW_027325356.1, from coordinate 1,162,664 downwards.
TCCGAGGGGAGGAGCTCCACCATCCGGGGGGAGGGGCTCCACCATCCGGGGGGAGGGGCTCCACCATCCGGGGGGAGGGGCTCCACCATCCAGGGGAGGAGCTCCATCATCCAGGGGGAGGAGCTCCACCATCCGGGGGGGGGGAGCTCCACCATCCGAGGGGAGGGGCTCCACCATCCGAGGGGAGGAGCTCCACCATCCGGGGGGAGGAGCTCCACCATCCGAGGGGAGGAGCTCCACCATCCGGGGGAGGAGCTCCACCATCCAGGGGGAGGGGCTCCACCATCCGAGGGGAGGAGCTCCACCATCCAGGGGGAGGAGCTCCACCATCCGGGGGGGAGGAGCTCCACAATCCAGGGGAGGAGCTCCACCATCCAGGGGAGGAGCTCCACCATCCGGGGGGGAGGAGCTCCACCATCCGGGGGGAGGAGCTCCACCATCCGAGGGGAGGAGCTCCACCATCCGGGGGGAGGAGCTCCACCATCCGGGGGGGAGGAGCTCCACCATCCGGGGGGAGGGGCTCCACCATCCGGGGGAGGAGCTCCACCATCCAGGGGGAGGGGCTCCACCGTCCGGGGGGAGCTCCTCCCTCCGGGAGGAGCTCGGAGTAGAGCCGCTGCTCCTCCACATAGAAAGGAGTCAGCTGAGGTGGTTCCTCTGGTTCAGAGGCCCCGGGTCAGAACAAGAACTCACTGGAGGGATTATATATCCCATCAGACCTGGGAACGCCTCAGAATCCCCCAGGAGGAGCTGCAGAGTGCTGCTGGGGAGAGGGAGGTCTGGGTTTCCCTGCTGGACCCGTTGTTCTGACCCGACCTCAGATAAGAGGAAGATGATGGACGGATGTTAAGAAAAAAGCCTTTAAGGAACACATGACTGATAGTTGCTGCATCAAAGCATCATCCACACAGCCTGCACCCTTTGGGTAGTCTAACCCAGGGACACCCACATCCGGTCCTTGATCCACACCTGGTTCTGATCAATGCGTCATTAGCAGAAGAAAAACTTAATGGTCTTTTGACGAGGTCCATTTCATCTGAATCAGGTGCGTTGAACTTCTAAAACCTGCAGGACAGCGGCTCTTGATGACCGGATGTAGGAATCTCTGGTCTCAGTGAACCACATGGTACCTGCTTCTCATCGTCTAACAATGGGAATCACAAAGGAACCAGAACAGGAACCAGAACTGAGACACCAAAACGGAACCAGAACAGGAACTGGAACCAGAACAGGAACCAGAACAGGAACCAGAACTGAGACACCAAAATGGAACCAGGAACCAGAACAGGAACCAGAACTGAGACACCAAAACGGAACCAGGAACCAGAACAGGAACCAGAACTGAGACACCAAAACGGAACCAAAACGGAACCAGAACAGGAACGTGAGGATCTGGCAAAGACGGTGGAAGACCAGGGGGCCTAAACACAGAGAAGGACTGATTAGTGAAGGTTAGCAGCTGAGGTGAGTAAATGGAGCTAAACATGAAGACTGAGCAAACTATGAGTGAACTAGAAATAAAACAGAACTGAGACGAGACCTAAAGTAAAAAACATGAGAATAGCTTTAAAAAAACTAATTAGAGACCAGAACAGAAAATGGAGAGAACCTGATAACAAACCAATAACCCAAGAACACAAACCAGAGTGAAACAATGAACCCAGATACCCAAAAAATCATAAAGCATGACCCACAGGAAAATATATATCCCCCCATTTTATTCACAAAAGGCAAAGAAAAAGTTTCTGTAACGCTGGGCCCATAAGAGACGTCTTTAATTAAAGGCACCGACCAAAATGAGACAAAGTTAAACATATTTACAGGCTCATCAGGCCACAAAAGGGAAAAACAGAATCAAATAAACCACAAACCTATCAGCTGGGTGTTAGTAGCCTATAAGGAGGAGAAAGAAAACAATCCAAAGTCTGCCAGTCAAAGAGAAAAAGAAAACTTAAACATGACTAAAGTTTCTTTGAGCTCCTGGTTGTTGATGAAAAGATGAAAAGAAAAGGATGAGGGAACAAACTTTAAGACATTTTAGAGTTAATCTTTGTCTATTCATTGGTTTTGCTTTGGTTTCCTGTCAGAATACAACCTGCAAACCGTAAAACTGCAGTTAGACTCACTGACAAAGCGAATGTGTTCATTTGACCCGAGTTAGAAGCTCAGGAAGCTCAGAAAGCTGAGGAAGAACTCATTGTGTCGGCCAGAGTTTCAGAGGAAACACAGAAAAGTAGGAAAGGCGGGAAAACAGAAACAAAGCGAAGCAGGAAGCTGCTGATTACTGAGAGTAGAAGAAGAAAAGTGAAGCGCTGAATATCTGCTGGAGTTCCTGGAGCTGCTTTCCCTCCCAGTGATGTCATCATGATAAGATAAACTTTATTGAGCTCACAGTGGAGAAAGTTCACCGTTAAAAGTTCAGCAGCTTTAAGGTTTAAGGGCAGCTTAGATTTAAAATTATGCAGAAAATACAATATACAAAAAAATTGTATATAAAAGATGACAACATCAAATTTCAACAGATTATTGCACATTTTACAGATTATTGCACATATTACAGATTATTGCACATTTTACAGATTATTGCACATATTACAGATTATTGCACATGTTACAGATTATTGCACATATTACAGATTATTGCACATGTTACAGATTATTGCACATATTACAGATTATTGCACACGTTACAGTAGCAGCGAGTGGTTATGTGTGGTTTCAGTGCAGCTTTATACAGTCTGATTGAAGATGGAATAAAAAAACCTGCAGAAACGTTCCTTCTTACACTTAAATGTGCTTAAATGAATGAACGTGTGCCATAGCTCTGTTAGCTCATAGCTCTGTTAGCTCATAGCTCTGTTAGCTCATAGCTGCTGTTAGCTCATAGCTCTGTTAGCTCATAGCTCTGTTAGCTCATAGCTGCTGTTAGCTCATAGCTCTGTTAGCTCATAGCTGCTGTTATGTGGCTACTTGCAGCTATAGGAGAGCTAACGGAGGGATTTCTACACAGGCACTCTACTGGGACCACTTCATCCACACGCCCCCCTGCAGCACAGTTTATTCACTCCGGTAAGAACGTCCATCTTACTCAAAGTCGTCGTTCACGTTGTAAAAATCTGATAAATATCCTGCCATGTTGCACAAAACTATCAGCAGCAAACTCTGTGTGAAGTTAGCCGACTGTCACAGAGCACGGAGTGAATAAACTGTGCTGCAGGGGGGCGTGTGGATGAAGGGGTCCCAGTAGAGTGCCTGTGTAGAAATCCCTCCGTTAGCTCTCCTATAGCTGCAAGTAGCCACATAACAGCAGCTATGAGCTAACAGAGCTATGAGCTAACAGAGCTATGAGCTAACAGCAGCTATGAGCTAACAGAGCTATGAGCTAACAGAGCTATGAGCTAACAGAGCTATGAGCTAACAGCAGCTATGAGCTAACAGCAGCTATGAGCTAACAGAGCTATAGCACACGTTCATTCATTCATTCTTCTTAAAGTATTGGTGAAATAAAGACAGATAATGCCTTATTTAGAGGCTGCATCCTCTAAGCCCCGTTCACTCCGTTATATGGATCTCCAGTTATCTAAATATCTTCAGAAGGACGCCGACTTTCACCAAACTGTTCTCTGTGAGCAGATGAACGTATTTCATGCCAGAAATAAGGTTTAAAAATACTGGAGTTCCCCTTTAAGGCACTCACAGTCTGATGCAGAGGGGGCAGCCACAGACTGAGACGGCTCTTGAGGATTTGAGTGTAAATCTTCTGTGTGCCTGTAAAAAACATCAGTTTGTAGCTCTGTGTGAGTTAGTGAGTCTTCACTTCTTCACATTTGTTGGATAAACTTCACTCCTTTCAGGCTGATTGTCCAGATGGTGACGAAGAAAGTAGTTCAAATGTTTAGCTGCAGTTCCACTTTTGACCACACAGACTGGCATGTTGAAGCGGTGCAGCTCAGAGGGGGCGCTGTTTCACCCTCATATGAGGCCAAATAATTCTGCAGCATACCGAACATTAAGCACCACCTTTGGCTGCATTTCATGGACTCTGTCAGGGACTCTGTCATGGACTCTGTCATGGACTCTGTCATGGAAGCAGAGGCTGAGGATTCAAGGAAGACTCGCCTATCACCAGATCTGAGGTAGCTGAATAATAGGGATCCAGGGGTTTGTAAAAAAATCCTCCTGAGTTCCTTGAGACCCTGGATGTTGTTTCGCTGTCTTCGTTGATGTGCCCATTTAAGTTTTCTGGAGGTTTGGGACAGTTCTGGACTGATAGTTCTGGATTCCTCAGCTTCCACTGAGCACTGAATCAGCTCTTCACCCGTTTAAGGATGCTGGGGGAGTCCCAACCCATCCTCTGGTGTTGGTGGACTTGAATGGGGCTCCTGACCGAATCCTTCGAAGTATCCATTGGAAAGTGCTTCAGGAGAATGGGAATCAATCTCTTTGCTGTGGGCCAGTTGGTCCCTGCACCACCGGAGTCAGTGTTTGGACTTCTTTGTTGGAGGGCTGAAGCGGCTTGATGAGAATTGACACCTCCCGGTCTGAGACCTGAGGTCCTCTCTTGGAAAAGAGTGCAGAGTTCACTCTAAGTTGCCACAAATTATGGAATTTAAGTATCTCTACTGTGGAGAGAAAAAACTCCCTTTTAACAGGAAGAAACCTCCATCAGAACCAGAACCAGGAAGGGTCCATCTGCCTGGACCAGCTGGGGCTGAGAGGAGAGGAAAGAGGGGACAACAAGCAGCGTAACACCAGGCCAGAGACACCATGAGAATAAATCGTTTTTTTAAGCAGAGCTGGGAGAGTTTGGTTTATTTGGATAATATAAAGTTAATTTTCTGCTGCCTGCAACTGATTTTACAGCAGAATGAACGACTTTAAGCTGTTTTGTTTGATCTGAAATACTTTTCTCTGCTGTTTCTGGTGTTTTTCTGGGTGTTCTGCCTTTCTTCATGTGAGGCCACACAGATTCCTTCTGCTGTCTGCAGCATCTGTCGCAGGAATCATCGGATGTGGGCTGCTGCTGCTTCATGTTCGTGTTTCTGTGGGACGAACTGTAACTTTGAGGAATGCTGCTGGAATAACGAAAAGGAAAGGAAAGGTCACGGCAGCGACTCGTCATCTGAGCGTCCAGCAGAAATGTTTCAAACTGTTTCAGCGCTGGAGGAGGCGCTGATGTGGCTCACGTGTTCTCTGTGTGTTTGTGTGTGTGTCTGGCTTTCATCTGGATGAAGTGCAGGGATGCTGCCTTCAGGGTCTGCTTGTAAATCTTAGCTTTTCGTGACGAGCTGTTTGCAGTACCGCTTGTTTTTTTTTCTAGCTCCAAATTGATGCTTGAAAAGAGTCAAATTTTTAGTTGTTTTACATCAAATGAATATAGATTAGTTAGTTTTCCTCCAGATATTAGACTTTGTGTTGTTGGAAGATAAGTACGACATGTTTTCTGTAAATACTCAGTCACGGGTCGTGGTAATCATACAAATCTGATTTAAAAAAACAGAATTCTTCAGGAAAATCCAGATTTCAGGCCTCCTGCCATTTGATTTCACCTGGTGTGACAGAGCTTCCACTGTTGGAGGCTCATTAACTCACGTTTTATGAGTAAAGTCGTGAGAAAAGATTTGTTTCTGCACAGAAAACAAAACCTAAACTCTGGACTGAATCTGAAAAACATGCACAGGGTGTAAGGATACAAACAAATAGTTCCAGTCACATACATCATCAGCATGTTGATCACGCCCCAAACATGAACAAAGTGAGGACTCTTTGAAAAGCTGCTGTGATGTAACTCAGAGTCTTTGACAGGCTTTTCTTCTCAGCTTCGGGCCTTTATTGGCTTTTAAAAACTGAATAATGAGCTCAAACAACCGCAGAATGTTGTGTTAAAAGTAAGAAACACACACATGCAGGTGAGTAAAATCAGAGTGAAAAAGGTGGATAAATCCACTAAAAAAAGCCCAAAGAAGAAATGTTCTGAACATGAGCAGAAATCTCAAAGTCCAGGAGTTCATTTATCAGATTAATTTAATGCATCATTAGTCTAAACAGATGTTATGGTTTTAATACATTTAATACAGGAGATGGAAGACGTCTCCTGGAAATACTCCAGCTGTGCGTATCTGAGACTGATGTCACCCTGATGTGTTCGCATCACCTCAGAGTTTCTAAAAGCAGAATGGGAGGCAGAGCCTTCAGTTATCAGGCCCCTAAAAGCAGAATGGGAGGCAGAGCCTTCAGTTATCAGGCCCCTAAAAGCAGAATGGGAGGCAGAGCCTTCAGTTATCAGGCCCCTAAAAGCAGAATGGGAGGCAGAGCCTTCAGTTATCAGGCCCCTAAAAGCAGAATGGGAGGCAGAGCCTTCGGTTATCAGGCCCCTAAAAGCAGAATGGGAGGCAGAGCCTTCGGTTATCAGGCCCCTAAAAGCAGAATGGGAGGCAGAGCCTTCAGTTATCAGGCCCCTAAAAGCAGAATGGGAGGCAGAGCCTTCAGTTATCAGGCCCCTAAAAGCAGAATGGGAGGCAGAGCCTTCAGTTATCAGGCCCCTAAAAGCAGAATGGGAGGCAGAGCCTTCAGTTATCAGGCCCCTAAAAGCAGAATGGGAGGCAGAGCCTTCAGTTATCAGGCCCCTAAAAGCAGAATGGGAGGCAGAGCCTTCAGTTATCAGGCCCCTAAAAGCAGAATGGGAGGCAGAGCCTTCAGTTATCAGGCCCCTAAAAGCAGAATGGGAGGCAGAGCCTTCAGTTATCAGGCCCCTAAAAGCAGAATGGGAGGCAGAGCCTTCAGTTATCAGGCCCCTAAAAGCAGAATGGGAGGCAGAGCCTTCAGTTATCAGGCCCCTAAAAGCAGAATGGGAGGCAGAGCCTTCAGTTATCAGGCCCCTCTCTGTGGAACCAGCTGCCAGTTTGGCTTCAGGAAGCAGACACCCTCTCTACCTTTAAGATCAGGCTTTAAGGTTTTTTCTCTCCACAGTCGCCTCGTGCAGCTCAGGACGGGGGATTGGATCAGAGAGAAGCTTCAGTGCGATCTGTTGTAATAGAAACTGTTTTAACAGGCTCTGTATGAATGGACTAATTTGGAATTGAATGAATTAGAATCAGTTGGATTGAGCTGGACTTTATCTCTAAAGTACCTGAGATTTGTTGTAATTTGGCGCTTCGTAGATAAAACTGAGTCACAGTGAGTTCAGGTTCAGATGATGAGCTCAGCAACATAAAGGTGATGGTTTGGAGCTACTTATGAACTGTTTACGTTATTGTCTCTGAATTCTGGGACTATTCTGAGCAAAGCTTCCCACAGATGTTGTTCCTGAGCTCACAGTTTAGCAGCAGCAGGGAGAGTCTGAAGCCACAGTCCTGCTTTCAGATGGATGTCAAACTCCGGTCCTGGAGGGCCGCTGTCCTGCAGGTTTTAGACGTTTCCCTGCTTCAACGCACCTGATTCAGATTAAATTAATCTCTTCAAAAGATTGTTGCATTCTGCACAAACCAGCTGATGAGGCATTGATCTGAATCAGGTGAGTTGGAAGCATCTAAAACCTGCAGGACAGCGGCCCTCCAGGACCGGAGTTTGACATCCCTGCTCCACATCCTTCCAGCTCGCTGCTGTCAGTCTCTTTGGACAGAGCTCCCTCAGCCCTACAAACGGCCCGATTAATGCCGGGTCGCAGGGAAGAGCGTGGCCGGTACTCAGGGACCACGTCATGTGATAAACATCATGTGATGAAAGCTGCCAGAGTGTCTGAATCAGACGGGCCATCAGGGGTGGAATAGAATGGAAAAGTTCTCACTCAGGTTAGTTTTAGTTTCTGCAGTGCTGGAATCTAAGCATGAAGATGTAATCTGATCATGTTTAAATTCAATGTTCTGAATGCTGAGGCTGATGTAAAGGAGCAGAACTTTGTGTGGAGGAGGGAGTCATCTCCCCTTAAATGAAGCCCAGAACAGCTCGATAAAGAACATCAGCTGGTTCCCTGGAGTCAGCAGCATGAGCCGGTGCTGGTTCTGGTTCTGATAAACTGGCCCAGAGGCACCAGGAAGGTTTGAATCCCAGCGAGACTTTTTATTCGGGCTTTCCTGGTGAAATCTGGGCTGAATGTGAACATTTAAGCGTCTTCAGAACTGATGAACATAAGTCTTCAGAGTTCTTCTCCTTCTTCTTCTTCTTCTTTGATTTTTAATGGCAGCTGGCATCCTTGGTGTTGCACTGAGTTCATCTTTATTTCATGACATCAGTTCAATGAACATGACTTTAAACGCAGGGAAGAGTTTTATCTCAGCAGCGGTTAAAAAGCTAAAAGATAAACCGGCTCAGAGGCTTATGAAAAGCAGAACTCTCTCTCGTGTTTTGGGGTATTTATGAAATCCCTTTTGGACAGAAGGGTAATATTTGGACTCCTGTTTTTCATGTGACCCACAGCTGCGTCCCGCCCTCATCTCTATAAAAGCCCATTTTTCCGCCCATGCGCAAACTTCCACACGTCCGACGGTCCGTGAAGGCAGCACCGCCAGTTCTTGACTTTGCTCAGAGGAGAGCTGCACAAACACGCAAAGTGTGCGCTGCTGCCGCTGAGTTTCACCGTGAAACGTCGGCCTGACAGCGGAGGAGGAGGAGGAAGAGGAAGAGGAGGAAGAAGAGGAAGAAGAGGAAGAAGAGGCGCTGCTCGGCACCGGGAGGTAAGGAAAGTCCGCTTCAAACTTCGTGGCTCCTCCGGTGTGTCTCCGGTGTGTCTCCGGTGTGTCTCCGGTGTGTTTTCGGTGTGTCTCCGGTGTGTCTCCGGTGTGTCTCCGGTGTGTGTCCGGTGTGTTTTCGGTGTGTCTCCGGTGTGTTTTCGGTGTGTCTCCGGTGTGTTTTCGGAGCAGCCCGGTGAACCAGCGGTTTCCCCGCGGCCCGCCGCCTCTTTTCATGCGGCTCCAGCAGCTTCCATCGCTTCAAAGCTCTTTTCTTCCTCAGCGGTTTTCACAGGAACAAAAGAGCCGCGGCCTCACCTGGCCGACGCTGCAGACGCTCCACGTGCTCGTTTCCATGGTGACGGTGACGGCAGGGCTGCCAGCTGTCAATACTTTCTGATCAATACAGATGAAAACAGATACAGAGATACGTCATCAGGGTTTCTGTCAGTCACAGTTCAGCAGCTGCAGAGCTTCAAACCGAAAGCTGCAAAGTTTAAAAGTTTAAGAGTTTTTAGTCCACAGACTGCTGATCACATGACCTCTGGCCCTGATCACATGACCTCTGGCCCTGATCACATGACCTCTGGCCCTGACCACATGACCTCAGGGTCTCTGATGTGTCCCTGCAGAGCTCCAAAGGTCCAAACCAGGACCTTAAGGTGGACTCTGGGGTTGATGGTGGGACTCAGAAGCCTTGCAGCAGCGTTCTGAGCAACCTGCAGACGTCCCAAAGAGTTTTAATCCCAAAGATCCAGAGCTGGTGGAATAAATGCAGGAAGAAGAGTTTCCAGCTCAGAGCGGGACTCAAATATTTCTGAAGAGATAAAAACAGGAGAAGCAGAGATTTGACACGAGCATCCAAAGAGAAAGCTGAGAGGAAAGTTAGCTGAAAGGTTCCTGATGTTAGATTTATCAGAAGAAGCAGGAGGACCCAGAGTTTCCCTGACCTCTGACCTCTGAGTTGTTGTTAGCATCAACAGGGCGTCTCACCAGGTGAGTGTTCACACCTGTGCTGCTGCAGCATCTGCTGCATCTGCTGCATCTGCTGCTGTCCCCACTTCTCAAACTCCAGATGCTTTACAGATGTTGGGTTTGATGATGGACTGTAAACCGTGTTTTCTGTTTTCTTTCTTTAAAACAAAACCACAAAGAAATGATTAAAAACTGTTTGTTTTTTCTATTTGAGCAACAAAATGAAAAAAAGCGTCTTTTCCACCGTATAAATGTCCAACAGGTCTTTGCTCTGTAGGCTCCTCCCACCGGCCCCCCCTCAGTCATAGGGACACCCTGACAGGATCCCTCTGACGTTACCTGCTCTGTAGCAGCTGTTTGAGCAGCTGTTTGTGCATCTGAGCCACGTTTCTCCCCCTGGGCTGGATGCCTCTGTCTGAGACGCTGAAATGAGACGTTAAGGCAGCGTTCGTGACCCCAAACTGTGACCTTTTGTGTTTAATCATGCGTTTAATGATGTGTTGAAGCTGAGAAATGTGCTGCTGAAACGTCACAGCAGATAAAAGTGGATAAATTGGTTTTATATTTGAGCTGATTCATGTTTGGATGTGGAACAGCTGCAGCTTCGCCTCTCTGAGCTGCGTTTGGGTCACATGAGGAGCTGCAGCCGGGTCCTGGCGCTGCTTTCAGACCCAGGCAGAACCGACCCGGTGGCGTAGCGGTTGGCGGTGGCAGTAAACCCGTCCGGCTCTCAGACAGCAGACGGGGGGGCAGGTTTTTCCCTCCCTGTGAGGACCTGGAGGCGGCGGCGCTCCCTGACTTCCTGTCCCTGCAGCCGTGGCGGAGTCATCTCCGTAACATCGGTGTCTGCAGGCGGCCGGCCTGCAGGGCGGGTCTGCTCTCTGACCGCTGCAGCTCAACACGACTATAAATAACTTCTGGCTGCAGCCACATCAGAGGAAGTCTCGTCACACTTCAGACGTGGAACAGACGGAGCCTTTGGGTTTTTTAACCCTCCAGCTCCCAGTTTTCTTCTTCTGGCTCCTCCTCAGGAGCTTTGAGGCGGAGCGTCGCTCCTTTCTGCTTCAGTGAGTCAGTTTAACGCCTCAGACTCATTCAGTTTTATACAACAGAAGAAGAAACGGAAACTTTGGAGGCTGTGGGAAGGGGCTGGAAAAACTGAGTGTCTGCAGAGGCTCTGTGGAGGCAGCGGCTGCTGAAACATCCCATAAACTGCTGTGACTCCGGCTGCTGAAACATCCCATAAACCGCTGTGACTCCGGCTGCTGAAACATCCCATAAACTGCTGTGACTCCAGCTGCTGGAACATCCCATAAACTGCTGTGACTCCAGCTGCTGAAACATCCCATAAACTGCTGTGACTCCGGCTGCTGAAACATCCCATAAACTGCCGTGACTCCGGCTGCTGGAACATCCCATAAACTGCTGTGACTCCAGCTGCTGAAACATCCCATAAACTGCCGTGACTCCGGCTGCTGAAACATCCCATAAACTGCCGTGACTCCGGCTGCTGAAACATCCCATAAACTGCCGTGACTCCGGCTGCTGAAACATCCCATAAACTGCCGTGACTCCGGCTGCTGAAACATCCCATAAACTGCCGTGACTCCGGCTGCTGAAACATCCCATAAACTGCTGTGACTCCGGCTGCTGAAACATCCCATAAACCGCTGTGACTCCGGCTGCTGAAACATCCCATAAACTGCTGTGACTCCGGCTGCTGAAACATCCCATAAACTGCCGTGACTCCGGCTGCTGAAACATCCCATAAACTGCTGTGACTCTGGCTGCTGAAACATCCCATAAACTGCTGTGACTCTGGCTGCTGAAACATCCCATAAACTGCTGTGACTCCGGCTGCTGAAACATCCCATAAACTGCTGTGACTCTGGCTGCTGAAACATCCCATAAACTGCTGTGACTCTGGCTGCTGAAACATCCCATAAACTGCTGTGACTCTGGCTGCTGAAACATCCCATAAACTGCTGTGACTCCGGCTGCTGAAACATCCCATAAACCGCTGTGACTCCGGCTGCTGAAACATCCCATAAACTGCTGTGACTCCGGCTGATGAAACATCCCATAAACCGCTGTGACTCCGGCTGCTGAAACATCCCATAAACTGCTGTGACTCCGGCTGCTGAAACATCCCATAAACTGCCGTGACTCCGGCTGCTGAAACATCCCATAAACTGCCGTGACTCCGGCTGCTGAAACATCCCATAAACTGCCGTGACTCCGGCTGCTGAAACATCCCATAAACTGCTGTGACTCCGGCTGCTGAAACATCCCATAAACCGCTGTGACTCCGGCTGCTGAAACATCCCATAAACTGCTGTGACTCCGGCTGCTGAAACATCCCATAAACTGCTGTGACTCTGGCTGCTGAAACATCCCATAAACTGCTGTGACTCTGGCTGCTGAAACATCCCATAAACCGCTGTGACTCCGGCTGCTGAAACATCCCATAAACTGCTGTGACTCCGGCTGCTGAAACATCCCATAAACTGCTGTGACTCCGGCTGCTGAAACATCCCATAAACTGCTGTGACTCTGGCTGCTGAAACATCCCATAAACTGCTGTGACTCTGGCTGCTGAAACATCCCATAAACCGCTGTGACTCCGGCTGCTGAAACATCCCATAAACTGCTGTGACTCTGGCTGCTGAAACATCCCATAAACCGCTGTGACTCCGGCTGCTGAAACATCCCATAAACTGCTGTGACTCCGGCTGCTGAAACATCCCATAAACTGCCGTGACTCCGGCTGCTGAAACATCCCATAAACCGCTGAGACTCCGGCTGCTGAAACATCCCATAAACTGCTGTGACTCCGGCTGCTGAAACATCCCATAAACTGCTGTGACTCCGGCTGCTGAAACATCCCATAAACTGCTGTGACTCCGGCTGCTGAAACATCCCATAAACTGCTGTGACTCTGGCTGCTGAAACATCCCATAAACTGCTGTGACTCCGGCTGCTGAAACATCCCATAAACCGCCGTGACTCCGGCTGCTGAAACATCCCATAAACCGCTGTGACTCCGGCTGCTGAAACATCCCATAAACTGCTGTGACTCCGGCTGCTGAAACATCCCATAAACTGCTGTGACTCCGGCTGCTGAAACATCCCATAAACTGCTGTGACTCGGGCTGCTGAAACATCCCATAAACTGCTGTGACTCCGGCTGCTGAAACATCCCATAAACCGCTGTGACTCTGGCTGCTGAAACATCCCATAAACTGCTGAAACATCCCATAAACTGCTGAAACATCCCATAAACTGCTGTGACTCCGGCTGCTGAAACATCCCATAAACTGCTGTGACTCGGGCTGCTGAAACATCCCATAAACTGCTGTGACTCCGGCTGCTGAAACATCCCATAAACCGCTGTGACTCTGGCTGCTGAAACATCCCATAAACTGCTGAAACATCCCATAAACTGCTGAAACATCCCATAAACTGCTGTGACTCGGGCTGCTGAAACATCCCATAAACTGCTGTGACTCGGGCTGCTGAAACATCCCATAAACTGCTGTGACTCCGGCTGCTGAAACATCCCATAAACCGCTGTGACTCTGGCTGCTGAAACATCCCATAAACCGCTGTGACTCCGGCTGCTGAAACATCCCATAAACTGCTGTGACTCCGGCTGCTCAAACATCCCATAAACCGCTGTGACTCCGGCTGCTGAAACATCCCATAAACTGCCGTGACTCCGGCTGCTGAAACATCCCATAAACTGCTGTGACTCCGGCTGCTGAAACATCCCATAAACTGCTGTGACTCCGGCTGCTGAAACATCCCATAAACCGCTGTGACTCCGGCTGCTGGAACATCCCATAAACTGCCGTGACTCTTCTGTCGGGTTCCTTTTGTTTGGGTCCTTACGGGACCCCATCACCTGTCCTGGTGGGGTCCCTTCGGTTCCTCAGCAGCAAGAACTCAGACACACTTTCTGTCGTGCCGTCAGAACCACTGAAGGAGTTGAGAGCCGGTGCTGATGGAGTGTTTGGGCTGAGAAGCACATGATGGACGGATCCCACTCAGCAGAACCTCAGGGTACCAGCTTCAGCGAGTTTTAACTGTAAGAACGGAAAGATTTTTCTCTTCATCACGACTCTGTAACATCCGTTCAAACAGTGACTGTGACGCTTTCTGATGGTTCCTGTTTCACTTGGTCCTGTGCTTTGGGTCGGTTCCTACCCTCTGTTGTAACTCTCGGTTCTCACCCTCTGTTGTAACTCTCGGTTCTCACCCTCGGTTCTCACCCTCGGTGCATCATTCCTTCAGTGTTTATTCTCCAGGTTTTCCTTGGATCAGTTCCCTCGTCGTTGTTGCTTCGGTTCTGTTTCCTGCTCAGTCTTCCTTTTGTTTTTACTTACTTTTTTCTTGTCCTGTGGCTCCTGCGTTTGGGTCGGAACATTTTACCGGAACCCACGACAGTGAAGATGAAGGAAACGTGCGGTTTGGTGCTCGGGCTTTTGTCCACCTTCCTTTGAGAGAATTCACACGTTCTGTGAATCAAACAGTTTAATCACCATTTCAGTGGAGTCGGCGAAGTTCTGGATGAGGTTCTGCTCAACAGAGGGTTCAGCCACTGGGTTCAGGGTTCAGCCACTGCCTCTGCTGGGTCCAGCTGACCTTTTTCAGCTCTGAGCTGAAGCTCATTGAAAGAAAACAAATGGTTTTGCTGATTTCTGCTCTTTCGGGTCTGTGCTGGAAGTTTGTTCAGAATTATCAGTTTAATGCAGATTCAGCATCTTCAGTCTCGGGTTGAATCTCCTAAAATCTCCCAGTGCCTCTGGAACTGGAACCCTGCACATGGTGTAGTGGTAAGACTGCAGGTGACATGGGTTCATACCCACCTTTAAGTCCGAATGCATAAACATCTGGAAGGCTCCATCAGAGCTGAAAGGTATGAACAGCTGTTAGAGCAACATCTGCAGCTTCCTCAGGGAAGGCCTGAAACATTTCAGCAGGACAAAGTTAAAACACATCCTGCATCTGTTCCAGCTTCATAGCAGAAGAGTCCAGCTGCTGCAGTCCGGCTGCTGCAGTCCGGCTGCTGCAGTCCAGCTGCTGCAGTCCAGCTGCTGCAGTCCAGCTGCTGCAGTCCAGCTGCTGCAGTCCAGCTGCTGCAGTCCAGCTGCTGCAGTCCAGCTGCTGCAGTCCAGCTGCTGCAGTCCAGCTGCTGCAGTCTGGCTATTTCACCACCTGAAAACATTTAGATGCAACAAAGAAGAGTCGGGGATCCTCTATCAGACAGGACTGGGACAGCAGCTGTTCCAGATGTTTCCAGATGTTGGGCTGCTGCACAGTGGGAAACGTGGAGCTGTCCTCAGATCCAGTAAAACGTTTGTTTGTTCATGAATCATTTGAACTTTTATGGAATGTTTTTTAACGGTTAAATCTGGACGGAAATAACTCGACGTGCACGCTGTTACAGCAGCTGAATGGCTTGTTTGCACAGTGCACGTGCAGCTGGATAAATGCCAAAGATCCTCTAAACAAACAGGATGGCTCACTACAAACTGTGAAATCTGGAAAGAATCTGTTTTACTGCTCCCAGCTGTTCTGTCACATGATGCTGGTTCTGCTGAATCTGAGCTCATGTAAAAACTGCAGGAATGTGTTCTGAGAGGAGCCCGGTTTGTTCTGGAGCGGGACCGATGAGGAAGGTCCAGCTCGAGCTGAGACTCGTCTCACATGCTGCTTCTAACGAGCTCTGATCACATTAAGCTTGTTTTTCACTCGTCTGACTCCAACATCTGGCTGCTGGGCGCCAGTTACAGTTTCATCATGCGTCTCATCTCAGTGGCTCTGAGGCGTGCACGTGTGCGTGCACGTGTGCGTGCACGTGTGTGTGTGTGAAACCAGGCTGCAGACTCAGGTGGTCCGAGTCCAGCAGGGGGAGCTGTTAAGCCAAATCTCCCATGATGCTCCTCTGCTTCCTGCTACAGATCCCACTGTAAAGGTCAAAGGTGACGATACGCTGGGTGTATGTCTGGGTTTAACTCCTGGACCCGTCGGTTCTGACCCGACCTCAGATGAGGGGAAGATGATGGACGGATGGTTCCTTTTAAATGTTAGTTTTTTTACACTTTGAGAGTTAGAAAAAAGGAACTGATTTGATAATATTTAAATTGTTCTTAACCTTAATGTCCAGAGTCCAGTTTAAAGGGTGAAAGATCCTGTTTTATGAGGGCAAACGGACCCTGAAGAGTTTCTGTCAGGGGGCGGCTTTAGGGTCTGGGGGCGGCTTTGGGGTCAGGGGGCGGCTTTAGGGTCTGGGGGCGGCTTTGGGGTCTATGGGGGGCTTTAGGGTCTGAGGGCGGCTTTGGGGTCTATGGGGGGCTTTAGGGTCTGGGGGGGGCTTTAGGGTCTGAGGGCGACACAAAGAAAGTCTGGATGTGTTGAACTTTGTAGGAAACCAGCGAAGTGAAGCCAAAGATCGAGCTGAGACTGAGAGGAAGCTGCTGTAACTTCCTGTCAAATTAGAGATCCTCATCCTCGAGGATTGTCGGGGGGGGGGGGGTTTCCTGCAGGATAACGTTGGAATCAGGAACATGAAGTTCTGTTTTAGGGCTGAGATCTAAACACAAAACTCCTCCCCAAGTTTCCTCCTCTGTCAGCTTTTCTCTTCTTTCTGCTTCCTGTTTTCCTTTTTTCAGAGTGTGTGTTACTGTGTGTGTGTGTGTTAGAGTGTGTGTGTGTGTGTGTGTTACTGTGTGTGTGTGTGTGTGTGTTACTGTGTGTGTTACTGTGTGTGTGTGTGTGTTAGTGTGTGTGTGTTACAGTGTGTGTTACTGTGTGTGTGTGTGTGTGTGTGTTACAGTGTGTGTGTGTTACTGTGTGTGTTACTGTGTGTGTGTTACTGTGTGTGTGTTAGTGTGTGTGTTTCCACCCGGCTGCTCTGTAATTTCCTCCTGAAATAGCTCTGAGCTTAAGTGGGTGTATGCTGAGTTTTGGGAATCTGAAAACCACCAAATATAAACTTCTTCCTCTGCTTCAGATGGATATTAAAGACAAAATGACAAAAATATTAAAAGAAGCAGAACTTTCTGTTGGTTTTCACTGTATTTTAAAGCCGTTTGGTTTGATGTGGACGGAAAGAAGTCAGATTTGAGTTTAAAAGGAACAAACACGACTGAGTTTAACTCGTAAAACATGTTTTCCAGTGAGAAGCAGCTGTAAAACCTCTGAGCTTCTTCTGGTCAGAAACTCCAGACAAACTCACGCCTGCACTGCCCCCCGGAGGCAGAATGCTGCAACTACCGGACCGAGCCAGAGCCTGCCTCTGCCTGTCCTCAGCTGAAGAGAGTTCATGCATGTTGAGTGAAATAAAAGTGTGAATCCAAAGGGAAAAGTCAACATCAGAACCGGCTGATCCAGTAACCGCTCGGAGGCGTTTTAACCTGCAGGAGCTTCACCTGCTGCTGATCATTCAGGTGCAGAAAGAGGTGGAGTCAGAGAAAAACAGAGAAAAACAGAGAAAAACAGCTCAAACAGAGAAAAACAGCCCACTTTCTGCTGTTGTGGTAAATGTTGAAGTTGTACATCAGAGCAAATATCTTCTTTATCTTAAACTCAGATATTTTAACGTTGATCCGCTGTTTTATTCTGTTTTATTCTCCGTTAATGTGAGCCTTCAGGTTTTATCCCTGCTGGCTGCACATTAACCCCCCCGATGCCATCGGTGTGGGACCTGAGGTCAGCTGCAGGAGGTCAGAGTGAACGCAGGAAATCCCAGGTCCTTGCTCTTGTCCTTGGGTTCTTGTCGGTTTGAGTCGTTTCGTGGCGCCGCTGCGGCTGTTTTTAGCACCGAGGAGTTGAACTTTCAGACTCCAGCTTAATTTTGGGTCGGCGTGTGCTCTGGTTCCGTTGGATCCTCCTCTATAAGATGCACAGCCTCTGTTGGGCTCTGCTGGGACTCTTCTGGGCCGCTGTGACACAAATTGGAGCGAGCGTTTCCTGCTGAGGCTCCGCCCCCCTCATTAGGACCCTGAAAGTGGTCGGCGGACCGTAAACATGCCTCCTTTTGTTCCAGAAACATTCCCAGCTCTGTTTACAGTCCACTTTAGGATGGGTCGGCGCTATATGGTGCGAGGTTCTGACCCGACTGCAGCCAATCACATGCGAGTATCAGGATTCTCTGGCTGTGACTCCCACCGGGTCCAGTCTCAGCATATAGGAGGGTCAAAGGTCACCCTGCTGTTTGGGTCTGTGAAGAACTGCCTCCGACCCAACAGAAACGGCACCGGTTCTGATGACCCGTCAAATCACAGCAGCTTTGTCACTGATCTGATTGGAGGATTTTCTCGGAGCAGCATTGTTCCCAGAAATGAATTGTGAAGCATGATCTGGTTATGTCACTGGTGCTGATCCGCGGGTCGCTGCACGCTTTTATCCTGCAGCAGCAGATGGTCCCGGGACAGGAAGGGAGGGGGGCCGCGAAGACCCGACCCGCCACGGCTTTAATCTGCACGCCGAGCTGCTCGCCGGAACAGACGGAACCAGAAACCGTAAAGTAAGGAACTCCACGGACCTGCTGGGTCCAGAACCAGGCTGCAGGGACCCGTATTTCACAGAACTTTCTCTGATTCTGTGTTGAAAGGTTTGGGATGGAAACTCTGGATTTAAACCAGTGGGAACTCTTCCAGAACCAGTGGAGCTGAAAGCCTGCCGGGTTCTGTTGGTTCAGAACTCTTCACCTGCTGACCCGCTCACCCTGACCCGTGAACATGTGGGACTCGGAGGGTTGGACTGACCGGACAGCGCCTGCCTGCAGCCGGGCGAGGGTCGAGTTTCACTGAGAGACCGACGCTGCCGGTTCTGGTTACGGGACAAGGTTCAGGTTTTATGAGTTCCCTGGAAGTGTGGCGCCGGCGCTGAAGGGTGGGACCGGGACAGAGGTGAAACAGGTGAGGGGGGGGCGGGATTAACTTTAACAGCGTGAGCGCAGCAGCAGGATTAAAACGGAGCAGATGAGCGGCGCTCAGCTGGAAGGAGACATGCAGGGTGGAAGCACCTGATCCGCCTGGAGCTGCTGCCTGGACCGACCCGACCCAGAGTCAACGGATGTAGCCGGCGTCTGGACCTGTGGGGACGGGGTCATGTATGTCCTCTGCACGCTGGCCGTTCTGACGCTGCACGGCCTCCTCAGGAGGCGGAGCAACAAGGAGCCCGGAGGGAGCCCGGAGCCGTCGGAGCGCCATGAAGATGGCGCCGAGGTCAGGGGGGCGCGCAGGAGCGAGGGTGGGGGGGGCGGCGCTGCGAAGGCTGAGGAGCAAAGAGCCGAAGGGAAGCGGAGCAGGAAGAGAGTCCAGGTGAGGAGGTCGGGCTGGAGCAGAACCAGAACTTTAGTTTCTGTTCGGTTCTAAATTAAAAACCAAAATAACCCAAATTTTTAATCCTGTAAAAACAAAAACCTTAAAAAGAATTCATACGATGATGATTTTTATGTTAAAGAGCAGGAAAGAATAGAGTTCTGTTGGGCCGGGTCAGAACAGGTCAGAACACCTCTGACTGGACCTGCTTCCAGCTGTTGTTACAGAGAACAAAATAAAACATAAACCAAGTGCAGCAGAGAGGAAGGTAGGAACCTTCAGAGGTCTCCATCAGTGGGTTGGGCTGTTGTTTCCGTTGCTTAGCAACAACTCGGCTGATGATGTCACACACAGCATCAGCAGGTAACTCAGGTGAACTCTCAGCAGACAACATGGACAGAAACTTCCACCATCTGTTGTTAAGCAGCTCTGTGATCCTCCTCCTTTACTGTTAGCGCTCTGTCTGCAGTCTCTGTCTGCCCGGATAGTCTTAAAGCTGAGCAGAGAGCTGTTAGAGTTGTTCCTGCAGCCAGGTCCAGGATTCCACCATCTGTTGTTAACCAGCTCTGTGATCCTCCTCCTTTACTGTTAGCGCTCTGTCTGCAGTCTCTGTCTGCCCGGATAGTCTTAAAGCTGAGCAGAGAGCTGTTAGAGTTGTTCCTGCAGCCAGGTCCAGGATTCCACCATCTGTTGTTAACCAGCTCTGTGATCCTCCTCCTTTACTGTTAGCGCTCTGTCTGCAGTCTCTGTCTGCCCGGATAGTCTTAAAGCTGAGCAGAGAGCTGTTAGAGTTGTTCCTGCAGCCAGGTCCAGGATTCCACCATCTGTTGTTAACCAGCTCTGTGATCCTCCTCCTTTACTGTTAGCGCTCTGTCTGCAGTCTCTGTCTGCCCGGATAGTCTTAAAGCTGAGCAGAGAGCTGTTAGAGTTGTTCCTGCAGCCAGGTCCAGGATTCCACCATCTGTTGTTAACCAGCTCTGTGATCCTCCTCCTTTACTGTTAGCGCTCTGTCTGCAGTCTCTGTCTGCCCGGATAGTCTTAAAGCTTCTCCGGCTTCCATCCAGCAACATGCTGTCAGGTTAACTGGTGACTCTAAGTTGTCCCGAGGAGTGATTGTTTGTCTCTGTGTGGGCCTGTGAGCTGCCGACCTGTGCTGCTG
Source organism: Leuresthes tenuis (assembly GCF_036924035.1). Classification (NCBI taxonomy): domain Eukaryota; kingdom Metazoa; phylum Chordata; class Actinopteri; order Atheriniformes; family Atherinopsidae; genus Leuresthes; species Leuresthes tenuis. Next base: position 1,142,535 of record NW_027325356.1, on the reverse strand, counting down.
TCCCCTTCCTCTGACCAATGGCAGCTGGGATGGGCTGCAGCCCTTTTTATTGATCATCACTCTGAACCGATCGGTGCTGACCTGCAGTCGCTTGTTTAAGAAGGAAACCGTCGCAAAGATAAAACTGTAAAACATTAAAAAGACATTTTAATGTAACAATGTAATTATAACAATAATATATAATATAATTATAATTGTTATAATAATAATTATTATTATAACTTTTAATCCGTTTTAAACGCTGCTGAACACAGTATTTTAAATAAATTCTTCATCAGATGTTTGAAATGAAATGATTTTGCACATTAAACCCAGCTGTGGTCATGTGACTCTGCTGGAATCCTCTGACCCGGTGTTCTGGGTCGAGTCGCATCAGTTATGCAACCATCGTCATCCCATGATGAAGGTAATCTGCTCCGACTGCTCATTTTGTTGTTTGGTTTAAATCTGCACTAACGCTGTGATGTGATGCTGCAGGAGGATGTTTCAGCCTTTAAACGCCTGTCACCAGGCTGTGGGGGAACCAATGAAAGAGCAAACAAACCCGGCAGATTTCAGAGTCGGTTCCTTATTCTGTAGCTGAGCTGATCGATTTGATCAGAGTTCGGTGCGATGGGAAGAATCGTCCTGTGAGAAGTTTCCCAGCTTCTGTGTCGCTGCTCTGACTCTGAACCTGAAACCTTCTTATAAAAAAGAGTAAAAAGTTCTTATTTCAGCTGCAGAATCATCCCTGAATGCATTTCCTCTGATATGATGTGTTTAAGGAAACTTTTAGTTAAGTCAAAGCCGAGTTTATTTAAGTTTAAACCAAGGTGCTGCACAGCTGGATGAGAACAGCTGGATGAGAACAGCTGTAAGAGCCACTAAAACCAGCTAAAACTGCCACTAACTCAGACCAAAGCTCAGTGAATAAAGCAGAACCCAGCAGGTAAAGTTCTGAATAAATCCTCTTAAAGGACGTCTGACTGGAGCCAGAAGAAGAAGAGATGTGGTTCCACCCAGAGTTGCACCGTCACCGCACTGTTTCAGGGGGTTTTGGGATGTTTCAGAGCTCAGACTGGGCTGTGGTGCCGGTCCATTTAGACCCTGAAACTCGGTCTGACAACAGGTGAGAAAAGACCTTTAATGTCTGTTTCAGACACGGCTGAAGCTGCGTCTGGGAGCATAAAAAGGCTCAATTGGACCTTTTATTTCTGAAATATTTGGTTTTTCACTTATTTGTAAAACTGAAGGAGGTTTGAATCAGATTCTGATGGTTTTTCACTTATTTGTAAAACTGAAGGAGGTTTGAATCGGATTCTGATGGTTTTTCACTTATTTGTAAAACTGAAGGAGGTTTGAATCAGATTCTGATGGTTTTTCACTTATTTGTAAAACTGAAGGAGGTTTGAATCGGATTCTGATGGTTTTTCACTTATTTGTAAAACTGAAGGAGGTTTGAATCGGATTCTGATGGTTTTTCATTTATTTGTAAAACTGAAGGAGGTTTGAATCGGATTCTGATGGTTTTTCACTTATTTGTAAAACTGAAGGAGGTTTGAATCGGATTCTGATGGTTTTTCATTTATTTGTAAAACTGAAGGAGGTTTGAATCGGATTCTGATGGTTTTTCATTTATTTGTAAAACTGAAGGAGGTTTGAATCGGATTCTGATGGTTTCGGATGCTTAAAAGCATGCTGGAAGCCATCGGTTCACATGAGGAACAAACCTTCCTCCCTCTGCCGGTGGGGGAGGGGCAGCTCCTCCGCTCAGCTGAGGCTGAAATATTTATCTGTCTGCGGAGGAGGAGGAGGCGGGGCCACGGGAGGTGTGATGCTGCTGTGCTGTTGCTGGGGAAACGCAGGGTGGAAGCGGCGCGTTGAAGGGGTTTGCGGGTGGTGCCGACACCGAGGCTGCAGCGGGAGGAAGATGCAGGGATGGTGAGGACCTGCAGGGAGGGAGGTAAGAGCCGGCTGATGGCGGGTGGGGGGGCTGCCTGTAACCTGATGCTGAGCGGCGGCTTGTGTTTCCTGACCTGAATGTGAGCAGACGGCGGCCTGCAGCCTCGTCTTTGTGCCGCTGCTCTCTGCTCACGACCTGATAATCCTCCTGTTTTCAGCCTTTTCTCAGCTGTGGGTTTCTTCTTCGCTGGTTTTCGCCTGCAGCCGGCTGCGGTCCGTGTTCTCTGGACCTGCAGCCCGCAGCTTCTGTGTGGGCGGAGCCACTGACGGCGGTCTGAGCTGAAGTTTGCAGGTGGAGAATCCTGCAGATGGTTTCCTTCAGGAGCGAAAGGAGCCTCTGAGGGTGTGGGGGGGGAATCTGTCCCATCCTGGCCCAAACGCCGTCTGAGGCCGGGTCGGCTGTTCTCCGGTAGATGGAACAGGTTCTTGGAACCGGGTCGGCTGTTCTCCGGTAGATGGAACAGGTTCTTGGAACCGGGTCGGCTGTTCTCCGGTAGATGGAACAGGTTCTTGGAACCGGGTCGGGCTGTTCTCCTGTAGATGGAACCGGGTCGGGCTGTTTTTGGGCTACAGAGATGTTATCAGCAGACGTAAAAGGGTCCAGTCTCCTTCATATGATGCATATCTGCTGGAGGAGTGGATACAAACGGTCATAGATTCACTCTGTGGCTGCTGGGGGGGGGCGGCCGGTCAGGACGCCCTGCCTCAGGTTATAGATCAGTGAATCTGTGGGTCCATGTGATCTCAGAGTGTTTCTGTCCATTCACGGTTCAGTTTGAGCCTTTTATTCGTTAAACCTGCTGCTCCTCGTGTTTTTAACTCCTTCATCTTCTGTACTGCTGTTAAAATTCAACTTTTTACCGTCTGAAGGGTGGATCAGGGTCCATTTCGCTGCCTTGGATAACTCTGCATGTTAAGCCCAGCTGAGGCCTTACAGATGTGTCCAGCTGTGAGGAGAAATGGAACGTAGGATTTGTTGGGAGTAAAAAAGGTAGAACCGGCTCAAACAAAGCAGGCGTGAAAAGGCTGAAGACTCCTGTTAGATACTCATTTTCCCGGCTGATCCAGCAGCTTCTCCGTGTCACAGAGTCTCCTCTCCTTAGACTGCAGGTAAACTATAGAATATACAGAAATGCAAACCTCTTCCTGAACAGAGTAAATGATACTCTTTGAGCAGCAGTGGAACTAAACAGGAAGGCACCACTCAGTGGTCTGGAGCTGCTTCTGATGTTGGTGAACAGATAAAATCCAGCGTGTCTCATTAGAGATGCAGCGACAGGAACCGCAGGGAGGAGTCATGTGACCCGCTCTGTTGGCTCCACAGTCTGTAACCATGCCAATCCTGGCAGGTTCAGATCATCTTTCTCTGATGGCGTCCTGCGGTGAGTTTCAGGAGGTTTGATTCCACCTGGACCGGCCGTTTCTTCTCTCCTGCAGAACACGTGAGAATGCTGGTCAGACAGGTTAAATCCACACGTTCTGCAGGGGATGGAAAGGCTTAAAGAAGGAAGTTAAAAAGATACAAACTGCTAGAAAGGAACCGACTGACCTGCATCGACCATCAGGTGATCAGCTGATGGCGTAACCACGGCAACATGAAGGAGAAGTGGAATAATAACCATTTGCTCCGCTACACGTCGTCCTCGGTGTAAACGGATCAGAACGGATCCACTCTGGACTTTCATGGTGGACTCAATGACTGCAAGGTGCCCAGGTCCTGTGGCTGCAGAACCAGCCCAGATCATCAGCCCTCCACCACCGTGCTTGACAGCTGGTATGAGGTGTTTGTGCTGATATGCTGTGTTTGGTTTCCTCCAAACGTGCTGCTGTGCATTAGGACCAAACATCTCCACTTTGCTCTGGTCTGTCCAAAGGACATTGTTCCAGAAGTCTTGAGCTTTGTTCAGATGCAGCTTTGCAAACCTAAGCTGTGCTGCCATGTTCTTTTTAGAGAGAAGAGGCTTTCTCCTGCAGCCCTTCCAAACAAGCCATCCTTGTTCAGCCTTTTCCTGCTCAGACTTGCTGATGACTCACTGCTTCTGGGTTTTGTTCCATTCATAATGACACAGGATCGGTCATGTGTTGGTTCCTCATCTCAGGTCGGATTTACTGACTTTTATTTGACGTAAAACTGACGCTGCATGGAGCTGAAGGTGCACTTAATCATCAAATCCCTTCTTAAACCATGTTGTGTCTGCAGCTGAGGCGTGTCTGATGCCAGTTGGAAACATGCTGATGGCTCAGAGCCGCCTCCAGATGTGACTGACGGCTCATTCGGGCCGGCCTGCAGGTAACTCACCTGGTGTTTCAGGAGCTCCCGCTCTGTTAAAGAAGCTGCTCCTGTCTGCTGTCGGATGGGTTTGACCCAAACTGGTGCCGTGTTGGCAGCCAGCCTCTGCAGACAGGTGGCGCTCTGAGGGCTGCAGACGCCACCTGAACCTGAACGACTGCTTCTTGGTTGAGTTTTGAGATTAAAATGATTTATTTTCTGCTGTCAGCCATTTTATGGCTTCTAATCCTGGAAGGTTTGACTATCACAGAATCTGCAGCTTCTGATGACGTGAATCTGAGCGCTTCCACGTGGTTGGATGAGGCTGCTCTGACCTCCACTGAGGTCTTATGGGTAATGGCGGCGTTTTCTCAACCCAAGAACGATCCGTGCTTCCTGTGAGTTAGCAGCAGCTGATGTGTCCCTCTCAAAGTAACCTTCAGGCTTTCACGTGCACACACCAGCACACACTAGCCGCCAACTATCTCCGGTAGTTGCCTGCTCCTCTGATTGGCTGCTGTTCTTCTTCTATGAAAGATAGAATCGAAGTGTTCGGCACGGCGGTGCCACCAAGGAACAGGAGTTTAGTTTCACTCCACAAATAATCAGATTTGGAGCTTAAAGTCGATTACTTTAATTGGTGGAGTGAAGTCGGGCTCATCAGAGACCTGCAGACCTCCTGTTGTACAGAACCTGGTTCCGGTTCTGTGAAGCCAGAATAAACCCGAGCTGTGGTCACATGACCCTCTTATTCAGACAGGAAACTGCTGAGTTAGCCTTTAAACTCATCTGTAAATTAATATTAGTTACTGACAAAACTATCAGCCAGTTTCAGGTGGGTCGGTCCAGCAGGTTCTGCAGGTTCTGATTCAGGTTCTGTTGGTCAGAACAGTTTGTGTTACTGAACCTGAACCTGAATGTTGGTGCAGGGAACCAGAACCAAAGGTTCTGATTAATGATTCCTTTTGCATGTGGGACAAATGAATGTTAAATAGAGGCTCAATAAAAAGCTGTTCCCCCATTTTACAACCTGAGGCGCCGTGGTGCTGGTAACGGGGCGTGAGCGTGCATGTGAGCGTGCATGTGAGCGTGCACGTGAGCGTGCACGCCCCGCAGTGAGAGTTGCTCATTCAGCGCTCTGGTCTGAGCCGTTTTCCGTCCCACGGTCAGTGGAGGGTTAAGAGGCCATCTGCTCTCTGGATTATCGGCTTATCGGGTTCATCCTGTTCTGCTGCTCCAGGATCTGATGTTTCTAATCGGGCTGCCGGGGAGGTGGACCGGCTCCTGACTCCAGGTCAGCCGCTGTGGCTGCAGCAGGACTCGGAGCAGCTGCTGGACCCGGACCTGGTGCCGAGTGGGTGGGTGGACGGTAGCATGCTGGGCTGGGTGGGAACGCTGATCAATAAGAGCTGGCTGGACCGACAGCGCGGCGTCCATCCTGCGGAGAGGAAGACTCGCTGTGGGCCGGTAAGAGAGGACGGGTGGGCTGTGGCTGGGTGGCGTCCAGCTGGTGAGACGGCGCTGAGGGCGGGAGGCTGTCGGGTCGGGTCAGGGCTGTAACTTTAGAACAGGAGCTGTAAACTTCACCTGTAACACCTGCTGGCGTTCAGTCACTGAGACACAGGAAGTAGTTTCTGCAGCTGTGCTGATGTTGGAGGATCAGAGCAGCAGGAAGTCCAGCTGGAGTTCAGAATCTGCCCAGAACCATTTTAAGAAGAACTGGGGTTCGGTCCAAAGCTTAATCCCTTCATCTCCTCTTTGACCATCAGGTCAAAGTCAGACGGAGCAAAACTGCTTCAGGACTCTGGGATGTGGGTCTGAAACTCCAGATGTGCAGTAAATCTGCTCCAGAAACAGCTGCAGGTGGATCTGATCCAGTTGCTACAGGAAGGTTCTGTCAGATATCAGAGGAAAATATAGAATATTACTTTATTATCGGAGCTCCTTTCTCTCAGGAAGGACGGTCCGGTGTTTCCTAAAGGAGATCCTTAAGGAAGCGTCGGAGCTCCTTTCTCTCAGGAAGGACGGTCCGGTGTTTCCTAAAGGAGATCCTTAAGGAAGCGTCGGAGCTCCTTTCTCTCATGAAGGACGGTCCGGTGTTTCCTAAAGGAGATCCTTAAGGAAGCGTCGGAGCTCCTTTCTCTCAGGAAGGACGGTCCGGTGTTTCCTAAAGGAGATCCTTAAGGAAGCGTCGGAGCTCCTTTCTCTCAGGAAGGACGGTCCGGTGTTTCCTAAAGGAGATCCTTAAGGAAGCGTCGGAGCTCCTTTCTCTCATGAAGGATGGTCCGGTGTTTCCTAAAGGAGATCCTTAAGGAAGCGTCGGAGCTCCTTTCTCTCAGGAAGGACGGTCCGGTGTTTCCTAAAGGAGATCCTTAAGGAAGCGTCGGGGCTCCTTTCTCTCCTGAAGGACGGTCCGGTGTTTCCTAAAGGAGATCCTTAAGGAAGCGTCGGAGCTCCATTCTCTCATGAAGGACGGTCCGGTGTTTCCTAAAGGAGATCCTTAAGGAAGCGTCGGAGCTCCTTTCTCTCATGAAGGACGGTCCGGTGTTTCCTAAAGGAGATCCTTAAGGAAGCGTCGGAGCTCCTTTCTCTCCTGAAGGACGGTCCGGTGTTTCCTAAAGGAGATCCTTAAGGAAGCGTCGGAGCTCCTTTCTCTCAGGAAGGACGGTCCGGTGTTTCCTAAAGGAGATCCTTAAGGAAGCATCGGAGCTCCTTTCTCTCATGAAGGACGGTCCGGTGTTTCCTAAAGGAGATCCTTAAGGAAGCGTCGGAGCTCCTTTCTCTCAGGAAGGACGGTCCGGTGTTTCCTAAAGGAGATCCTTAAGGAAGCGTCGGAGCTCCTTTCTCTCCTGAAGGACGGTCCGGTGTTTCCTAAAGGAGATCCTTAAGGAAGCGTCGGAGCTCCTTTCTCTCAGGAAGGACGGTCCGGTGTTTCCTAAAGGAGATCCTTAAGGAAGCATCGGAGCTCCTTTCTCTCATGAAGGACGGTCCGGTGTTTCCTAAAGGAGATCCTTAAGGAAGCGTCGGAGCTCCTTTCTCTCAGGAAGGACGGTCCGGTGTTTCCTAAAGGAGATCCTTAAGGAAGCGTCGGAGCTCCTTTCTCTCATGAAGGATGGTCCGGTGTTTCCTAAAGGAGATCCTTAAGGAAGCGTCGGAGCTCCTTTCTCTCCTGAAGGACGGTCCGGTGTTTCCTAAAGGAGATCCTTAAGGAAGCGTCGGAGCTCCTTTCTCTCAGGAAGGACGGTCCGGTGTTTCCTAAAGGAGATCCTTAAGGAAGCGTCGGAGCTCCTTTCTCTCAGGAAGGACGGTCCGGTGTTTCCTAAAGGAGATCCTTAAGGAAGCGTCGGAGCTCCTTTCTCTCCTGAAGGACGGTCCGGTGTTTCCTAAAGGAGATCCTTAAGGAAGCGTCGGAGCTCCTTTCTCTCAGGAAGGACGGTCCGGTGTTTCCTAAAGGAGATCCTTAAGGAAGCGTCGGAGCTCCTTTCTCTCCTGAAGGACGGTCCGGTGTTTCCTAAAGGAGATCCTTAAGGAAGCGTCGGAGCTCCTTTCTCTCATGAAGGACGGTCCGGTGTTTCCTAAAGGAGATCCTTAAGGAAGCGTCGGAGCTCCTTTCTCTCAGGAAGGACGGTCCGGTGTTTCCTAAAGGAGATCCTTAAGGAAGCGTCGGAGCTCCTTTCTCTCAGGAAGGACGGTCCGGTGTTTCCTAAAGGAGATCCTTAAGGAAGCGTCGGAGCTCCTTTCTCTCAGGAAGGACGGTCCGGTGTTTCCTAAAGGAGATCCTTAAGGAAGCGTCGGAGCTCCTTTCTCTCAGGAAGGACGGTCCGGTGTTTCCTAAAGGAGATCCTTAAGGAAGCGTCGGAGCTCCTTTCTCTCAGGAAGGACGGTCCGGTGTTTCCTAAAGGAGATCCTTAAGGAAGCGTCGGAGCTCCTTTCTCTCAGGAAGGACGGTCCGGTGTTTCCTAAAGGAGATCATTAAGGAAGCGTCGGAGCTCCTTTCTCTCAGGAAGGACGGTCCGGTGTTTCCTAAAGGAGATCCTTAAGGAAGCGTCGGAGCTCCTTTCTCTCCTGAAGGACGGTCCGGTGTTTCCTAAAGGAGATCCTTAAGGAAGCGTCGGAGCTCCTTTCTCTCAGGAAGGACGGTCCGGTGTTTCCTAAAGGAGATCCTTAAGGAAGCGTCGGAGCTCCTTTCTCTCCTGAAGGACGGTCCGGTGTTTCCTAAAGGAGATCCTTAAGGAAGCGTCAGAGCTCCTTTCTCTCCTGAAGGACGGTCCGGTGTTTCCTAAAGGAGATCCTTAAGGAAGCGTCGGAGCTCCTTTCTCTCATGAAGGACGGTCCGGTGTTTCCTAAAGGAGATCCTTAAGGAAGCGTCGGAGCTCCTTTCTCTCATGAAGGACGGTCCGGTGTTTCCTAAAGGAGATCCTTAAGGAAGCGTCGGAGCTCCTTTCTCTCATGAAGGACGGTCCGGTGTTTCCTAAAGGAGATCCTTAAGGAAGCGTCGGAGCTCCTTTCTCTCAGGAAGGACGGTCCGGTGTTTCCTAAAGGAGATCCTTAAGGAAGCGTCGGAGCTCCTTTCTCTCCTGAAGGACGGTCCGGTGTTTCCTAAAGGAGATCCTTAAGGAAGCGTCGGAGCTCCTTTCTCTCAGGAAGGACGGTCCGGTGTTTCCTAAAGGAGATCCTTAAGGAAGCGTCGGAGCTCCTTTCTCTCCTGAAGGACGGTCCGGTGTTTCCTAAAGGAGATCCTTAAGGAAGCGTCGGAGCTCCTTTCTCTCAGGAAGGACGGTCCGGTGTTTCCTAAAGGAGATCCTTAAGGAAGCGTCGGAGCTCCTTTCTCTCATGAAGGACGGTCCGGTGTTTCCTAAAGGAGATCCTTAAGGAAGCGTCGGAGCTCCTTCCTCTCAGGAAGGACGGTCCGGTGTTTCCTAAAGGAGATCGTAGATCCTTTCCTGAGTATTTGGAGGATCAGCTCTGATCCTGGCTGCTCTTCTCATGCTTCCAGCTCATTTCACTCAGTCAGGAAGGTTCTGAACACGCTGTTGGACCGGGCCCTGAAGGTTCTGAAACCGGAACGCTGGAGTTAAAGATGGCCTCGACCTTCTGAACCGTTTGTGTGGAATAAGATTTGTAGCTTCCTGGTTTGCTTCTGCACATGCTCAGAAACCCTCTGCTTTAATGTGATGATGTCACAGAAACAAAGTGTTGCTCCATCAGGAGGGAGGTGTCGGGTGGGGAAAACCTGTTTATTGAACTCAGTGGTTCCTCATATCTTACAGAACTCCACACAGTCGGTTAAAACACTTAAAAACTTTAAACTGTATCGAATGTGAAAGATTTAATTTCATCTCATTAGATGGAACCAGATGTTAAACAGCAGGATTGTTTCAGTAAACTCATAAAAGTGGTAAAAAAGTAAGTTTTTCATCCTGGGGTCCATCAGGACCGCCGGCCCGGTCTGTGTTCGTCTGGGTCAGTAAATGGGTTCTGGTTTCGGGGCGGGTCGTCGTCCGGTTTGACCCTAACAGGTACCAGAACCAGCAGCTGGTTCCAGTTCTGACGCTTTGTGTCCGTCTGTCTGTCTCCAGCCGGTCCAGCGGTCCAGCGCTCTGCTCAGCCCGGCGGTCATGTTCAGTACCAGAAAGACCTGGGACATCGGCCACGCCCCCTGCCTGCAGGAGCTCTGGAAGAAGGACCTCTCATTGGACGGTGAGTCAGACGCCGGCTGCAGGATTAAACGGGGGGGGGGAGGGGACTGAGACACCAGCGTGGCTGCATTTTTTCATGAGTGTGCAGAGAGGAAAGGAACGGTGAGTCATACCTGAGCGTGAGTGGAGCTCAGCAGGGAGAGAGGACACCTGTCAGCGGGTCCAACAGGTGAGCTGACCGTTTGTTTGGTTCTGCTTTCTGCCGGCCGAGTCCCAGGTTCTGTTTTCTGCTTTCTGCTGAGTCCCAGGTTCTGTTTTCTGCCGGCCGAGTCCCAGGTTCTGTTTTCTGCTTTCTGCTGAGTCCCAGGTTCTGTTTTCTGCTTTCTGCTGAGTCCCAGGTTCTGTTTTCTGCCGGCCGAGTCCCAGGTTCTGTTTTCTGCTGGCTGAGTCCCAGGTTCTGTTTTCTGCTTTCTGCTGAGTCCCAGGTTCTGCCCAGGTTCTGTTTTCTGCCGGTCGAGTCCCAGGTTCTGATTTCTGCTGGCTGAGTCCCAGGTTCTGTTTTCTGCCGGCTGAGTCCCAGGTTCTGTCCAGGTTCTGCTTTCTGCTGACTCAGTCCCGGGACACGGATCAGGTGGACAAACACTGGAGCTATTGTCAGAGTCTGTGCTGCTCAGCTGGCTTCCTGCAGAACGGTTCTTTGTTTAGTTTCGAGCCTGAAAGTTGAGGTTTGCTTTCAGCTGCCGAGTCGATCAGATGATGAGAGGAAAGCTGCGGCTGTAGCGCTCACATCGGCATGTCAAACCGGCTGCTGGTTGGACTCCACGTGCACGCGGGAAATGACACGTGCGCTCAGAAACAACCAGTCGGAGCAGAAAATGTTCTGAAACTGATCAAAACTTTTCATTTGAGTTGAGTTTTCTGCCCAAAAGAGGCAGAAGCGGCGGTTAAACAGCATGAATGGATGGAGTACTGAGAGAGATGAGACACCAGAACCATCAGCCTGAGACACAGAACCATCAGCCTGAGACACCAGAACCATCAGCCTGAGACACCAGAACCAGCGAGGCGTCCTGTTTGCAGCAGAACGCCTCAAAGCTCATTCAGTGTCTCCATCTGAAACTGAAACCGTTCCAACACGATCTGAAGGGAGCCAAGTTCAGACCAGTCAGGAAAACGGATCATTTTAGATGTTCTGAAGGGTTCTGAAGGGTTCTGAGGGGTTCTGAGGTGGATCTTCTTCTGCAGCTTGAGGCTTCGCTGTCGGTTCACAGGTCAGAGGACGAGATAACAGGAGCTTTGTTTTAAGTCCTGTTCCTCCCGTAGATTTCAGTGTCTACGCTGATAACGTGTTTGTTTCTGCATCCAGGAGACGCCTTTATCTTTAGCAGCTAGCATCAAAGCTAACAGTAAGCTAGTTATGGTGTGCCACAGGGTTCTGGGTTTGGAACGGTTCTGTTCTCCCTGTACATGCTTCCTCTGGGTAAATTCATCTAAATGTTCAGTTTCAGGTCCTGAGACGATGAGCCGCTTCATTCAGTCTGTAAAACGGGTTTAATTAAACCTGCTGATAACCAGTCGGTTATTTTCTTGATCAGAACCTGGTGACTCTGGTTCAGAAGTGGTTCAGTCTGTCAGAACCGAACTGAACCTCAGTCTGTAAACATTCAACCTCAGATCAGAAAAAGGTGGAACAGGAAGGAAACTAAATGTAAAAAGAGAACATTTCTCTGACTTTTACTTCCTGTTGAGTCTCAGCTTCATTTAATCTGGTAACAAACATCATTTCTACACCTCAGACCTGCAGCATCCCATAAAGTCAGTGAACCTTTTCCCACTTTGTGTTCTTCTGCCAACACTTAAAGCCGTTCTGACTCTGAGGAAACCAGGTGATGCAGAGTTCCAGCTGTTATTTTGTCCCATTCCTCCTTAAACAGGTCTTAAGGTGTGCAGCAGTGCGGGGGGGGGCGGGGGGGTGGTTGTTTCTCTGCTGGGGACAGGTCAGGACTGCAGGCAGCCAGTCCAGCACCCGTACCTCTTCTTCCTCAGCCAGGCCTTTGGACTGTGGCAGAATGTGGTTTTCCATGGTCTGCTTGAACAATGCTGGGACGTCCCAGGAAAAGATGTGGCCTTGAAGGCAGCATCTGTTGCTGTAAAATCTCAGTGAGCTTTTCTGCATTAATGCTGCCGTCACAGAAGTGGAAATGAGCTTTGCCCCCTGATCCAACCCCATACCATCACAGAGCCTGGCTGCAGGGACTGGCTGCTGACAGCAGGCTGGATGCTGCTTTTTCTGTGTCCTGACTTTGGGACAAACTAACAAAAGGATTGTTTTAAGGGTTCTGAGCTCAGGGTTAAAGGCCTGGGAATGTTGTATGTCAGCAGGGGTCCCCACAGAGATGGAAAGATAAATGTGTTTGTGTGACTTAAGTCTGATTAATGCTCAGATTTTCTCCACAAAGTGCAGATTGTTCTCAGAGTTGAGGCCTCATGCACTTAGAAAACCTCTGAGACTCACACACACACACACTCTCACACACACTCTCACACACACACACACACACACACACACACACACACACTCTCACACACACACACACACACACTCACACACACACACACACTCTCACACACACACACACACACACACACACACACACACACACACTCACACATGCACTCTCACACACACACACATGCACTCTCTCACACACACACACACACACACTCACACACACACACACTCTCACACACACACACACACACACACACACACACACACTCACACATGCACTCTCACACACACACACATGCACTCTCTCACACACACATGCACTCTCTCACACACACACACTCTCACACACACACACACACACACTCACACTCTCACACACACACTCTCACACACACACACACACACACACACACTCTCACACACACACACACACACACTCTCTCACTCTCACACTCTCACACACACACACACTCTCACACACACACACTCTCACACACACACACTCTCACACACACACACACACACACACTCTCACACACACACACTCTCACACACACTCTCTCACTCTCACACTCTCACACACTCTCACACACTCTCTCAGAGCAGGTTAATGTGTCAGCGGCTCTTATCAGCTGTTATCTGGTTGGACTGGTTTCCACGGTTTCCAGGAGGAGTGCCGGTTTACTGAAGAACTGCAGTCAGGACCCAGTTCAGCACAAGAATTCGGGCTGTTCCCCTCCTCCTGATCGCTTACAAATCTGCTTACGGATTACGTTCCGTTAGTTTCACGCTTTTAACCTGAGGAACGGAGTCTAAAGAGCAGCAGCTGAGCTAATGTTTGCTTCCAGGCCTGTTTTTTACCTCTGAACTTGTTGTTCAGACTCTTATCTGTTAGTCTTTTTCTAAAGGTTCTGCTGGGTTCCCTTCACGCTGTAACCGGGTCGCTCTCTCTCTGCAGCGAGCTTGTTGGGTTCCCTTCATGCTGTAACCGGGTCGCTCTCTCTCTGCAGCGAGCTTGTTGGGTTCCCTTCATGCTGTAACCGGGTCGCTCTCTCTCTGCAGCGAGCTTGTTGGGTTTCCCTTCATGCTGTAACCGGGTCGCTCTCTCTCTGCAGCGAGCTTGTTGGGTTCCCTTCATGCTGTAACCGGGTCGCTCTCTCTCTGCAGCGAGCTTGTTGGGTTCCCTTCATGCTGTAACCGGGTCGCTCTCTCTCTGCAGCGAGCTTGTTGGGTTCCCTTCACGCTGTAACCGGGTCGCTCTCTCTCTGCAGCGAGCTTGTTGGGTTCCCTTCATGCTGTAACCGGGTCGCTCTCTCTCTGCAGCGAGCTTGTTGGGTTCCCTTCACGCTGTAACCGGGTCGCTCTCTCTCTCTGCAGCGAGCTTGTTGGGTTCCCTTCACGCTGTAACCGGGTCGCTCTCTCTCTGCAGCGAGCTCCGTGGACTTTCTGATGAGTGATGGTGAAGACGAAGGCTCCTTCCTGTCTCTGCCCACAGGCCCCTTCTCACAGCGCCCCCCGGTGACCGCCGAGCTCCCCGACCCAAACGCACCCAGCGAGCAGCTGCTCATCCAGGTAAGAGGGAAGGAAAGCGGGCGGCCGCAGGCTTAAAGTTCACCGATCCTCGCCGTGTTGAAGGCGGAGCTTCAGTTTCTCAGCAGCCGTTGGTCTGCAGTCACTCGGCTTCTCATCCCCCCCCCCTCACCTTCTCTTCTTTGGTCCTTTGCACGCCGTCTTCACCTGCAGAGAGTCACCTGGTCCTGCTGGTGGACTCCGGCCCACGTAAAAACCTCCATTCTTCTTCTGGCTGTAGCTCCTCCCCCCCGCTCTCACCCTAGTCTCAGTGTAGATTTCAGCTCACATTAACAGACAGAATCTGGGTCACAGGTGCTGTAACGGGCGGGTTCTGTGCTCAGACTCTACAGGACAAAGTGTGCGAGTTTCAGGCTCGCCTTCGCTCGGAGGAGGTCGCCCGTCACCTGCTGGTGCAGCAGCTGCAGCGCGGCGTCCAGCAGCAGGCGGGCGGAGGCGTGCAGACGCTGCGCCTGGCGAAGCCGCCGTCACCCGCCGGTGAGACGCTCACACCGTCCGGTTCATATCCAGAGAAAGCTTTTAAAGAGAGGAAGTGACGCAGTTCAACGTGTGTTCAGGTGCGAGCGGCGAGGATTATTTCAGCTGTGCAGAGGAGGAGCAGCTCGTTACCCGGCTGCGCACACAGGTACGTGCACAGGTGGCATCTTTCCCTGATTTCTGTTTATTCTGTGTCAGCTGATAACCCAGAACCGGACCTTTAAAGTCCATGTAAACACGTCAGTCAGACTGAAACCGGACCAGAACCAAAGGTGATCCAGCTGCTCTGTTCAGGCTCCAAACTTCCATCTTTCTGCATCTTTCAGTAAAAACAAAGTGTTCATTAATCCAGCTGAACTCCAGAATCCTTCTCAAACAAGTTTAACAGACAATAAAACATTTGAACACAAAAACAAGTGTTTTTCTAAAATAAATTTTCCTTTAAGAGTCCAAAGAAATGTTCAGAGTCTTCATGCCCAGCTTCTTCATATTCAGACCCAGTTAAACTTGTTCTGGAGTCAAAGGAATCACGCCTCAGTTCAGATTAGTGTCTGAAAGGTTGAACAGAACCTTTCCTGCTGTTCATCTGTCAGGCTGATTTGTGCACGTTGTGTCACAGAAAACCAGTCGGACCCGTCCAGCGTTTACAGATGGAATAACTCTGCTTCAGTGCTGCTGCCGACAGGAGTTTAAACCAGACAGAACCCTCAGTGAATGTCATGCATGTGGTGGTGTTTGCAGGTGGAGGAGCTGGAGAAGAAGCTGTTGGATCAGACTCAGGAGGTGGAGAGACTCCGCTCTGAGCTGGTGAGGCAACCTGAGGAGAACCAAAGCCTCGGGATAAACACACACACACCTGAACCC
This sequence comes from Leuresthes tenuis, assembly GCF_036924035.1. Taxonomy (NCBI): domain Eukaryota; kingdom Metazoa; phylum Chordata; class Actinopteri; order Atheriniformes; family Atherinopsidae; genus Leuresthes; species Leuresthes tenuis. The sequence continues at coordinate 1,127,243 of NW_027325356.1, read as the reverse complement.
CAGAACCAGCCCTCTGCAGGTCTGACCCCCCCTTTATCTGCGTAAACCTGAATCTGACCTGAACGCTCAAATAAGACGACCCAAAAGTTCCTGGCAGCGTAGAACTGTCCTCACTGCACTAGTTAAATGCTGAAGGTGGTCCTCACAGAGACGGTAACATTCAGCTGGTCACGCCTGGGTGTGAAGCAGGTGTGAACGCGTTAGGAAGCGGTTCAAAGTGTGTGTGTCCTCCCGTCCTGTAGGGGGCGACAGACCTGGAGAAGCAGCTGGAGCTGCTGCTGGTGGAGAACGAGCGTCTGAAGCAGGAGCTGAAGTCATGCAGGAGCTCAGAGCTTCAGAAGCTGGAGGCTGCTGCAGGCAGCTGCTGCCCCCACAGCCAGGTGAGCTCACACAGGTTCTGCCCCCGGGTCAGAACCGGGTCAGAACTGTCCCAGCCCTACCTGCTCAGGTGTGTCTGACCCCGTTGGACCGCTGTCTGCTGCAGGAGGCCGAGGCCCTGCGGAGGGACGGGTCCCGCTGGGAGAACCGGGCCCGGCAGAGGGAGCAGCGGCTGGCTGAGCTGGAGCGGGAGCTGCTGGAGAAGAGCTCCAGGGTGGAGGTTCTCCACCAGCAGCTGGACGACAGCCGCAGGCAGCTGGACGAGTCGAGGCGGAGGCAGGTGGAGGCAGAGCAGAAGCTCTGTTTCCGTCTGCAGGAGTGTGAGGACGAGCTCGCCAGACAGGCGGCGGCGCCCCCCAGAGTCAAGGTGAGGATGCTTCCAGGTCTGCAGGGAAGGAAAATCCTTCTTCTGCCGTCACAGCAGAGCTAAAACCCTTCAGAACTTCTGTAAATTAGGTTTCAGGCTTTATAAAAACAGGGTTTTCTGTGGTTGTTGAATTTAGACGAAGAAAAGATTTCTTCTTTCATGATTAAATCCAGAAGTCAGACTTCTGAACAGCATCTGAAGCGATTAAAAGAGAACATTCAGATGGGCTCAGGTGGACGGAGGTGAGGGAAACCCGTAGCCTAGCTTAGCATGAGACAGAACCCAGAGGGAAACCGGTAGCCTAGCTTAGCATGAGACAGAACCCAGAGGGAAACCGGTAGCATAGCTTAGCATGAGACAGAACCCAGAGGGAAACCGGTAGCCTAGCTTAGCATGAGACAGAACCCAGAGGGAAGCCGGTAGCCTAGCTTAGCATGAGACAGAACCCAGAGGGAAACCGGTAGCCTAGCTTAGCACGGGGACAGAACCCAGAGGGAAACCGGTAGCCTAGCTTAGCACGGGACAGAACCCAGAGGGAAACCGGTAGCCTAGCTTAGCACGGGACAGAACCCAGAGGGAAACCGGTAGCCTAGCTTAGCACGGGACAGAACCCAGAGGGAAACCGGTAGCCTAGCTTAGCACGGGGACAGAACCCAGAGGAAAACCGGTAGCCTAGCTTAGCACGGGACAGAACCCAGAGGGAAACCGGTAGCCTAGCTTAGCATGAGACAGAACCCAGAGGGAAACCGGTAGCCTAGCTTAGCATGAGACAGAACCCAGAAGTCAGACTTCTGAACAGCATCTGAAGGGATTAAAAGAGAACATTGAGACGGGCTCAGGTGGACGGAGGGTGTTCAGGTGTGTTTCAGGTGTGTTGTTCAGGTGTTTCAGGTGTGTTGCAGGTGTGTTGCAGGTGTGTTCAGGTGTTTCAGGTGTGTTGCAGGTGTGTTTCAGGTGTGTCTCAGGTGTGTTGTTTCAGGTGTGTCTCAGGTGTGTTTCAGGTGTGTTGTTGCAGGTGTGTTCAGGTGTTTCAGGTGTGTTGTTGCAGGTGTGTTCAGGTGTTTCAGGTGTGTTGTGTTCCTCAGTATGTGACCCAGACGGTGGAGTCGCCCGACCTGCAGAACGCTCTGGCTGAGATGCAGATGAAGAACGGCGCCCTGCATGAGCAGCTGTCGGTGCAGAGGCAGCTGCTGCGGGAGCTGGAGACGCAGCTGCACGAGTCGCAGAGGACCTGCACTCAGCTCAGGACGCAGGTACGTTCACCTGGTTGCCCTCAGGGATGTTTCACTTCTTATTCCAGCTCAGAACCAGACGGACTGTTTTATTTCACTGTGGAGAAGTGGCTTCATGTTCGAAGAAGTCTCGGCTTCCTCAGACTTTAATTTAAATCCCAAACTCCCCCGAATCCTGGCTGAATAATGGGACTGTTTCAGTCTGACTTTTATGGACTTTAGGCCAGACTGAAGCAGTCGCTCAGTGTTAAAAGCAGACCTCAGATCAGTGCTAAGAGTTCACCTTCTCCTCTCTGCATGCGTTCGCTTGCAGCTGCTCGCCGATCAAAGCCGTCTGTGTGGCCTCCTCTCCAAGGCTGTCGGCAGGGGCAATGGCGAGATGGTTCGCAGGTTGTCCAAGGTTGGCTGCCCCCCCCCCGCTCTCCTTGTGACATCACTGATATTCAGAGGTTACGGCGAGTGTTACCCCCACTGTCTGAGGGCTCAAAGCTCCCAGAGAAACCACCGGCCACTGACTCTTTATGTTGGGACAGAGCAGAAAAAAAGGATTTTTGTTCTTTTATTGATTTAAATAAATGTTGGTTTTAAAGGATTAAATGTTAAGTTGTGAGGATAAAATGAAAAGTAATATTTTTCTCTGAAATTATGTAATGTGCTGCACAGAGGAGCTCAGATTACATAAGCAAAAATAGTTTAAAAAAAGGAAAAGTTTAACTCATTTATTCATTCAAAGGCAAAAAGAAAAGCTTAAAGATAAAAGTCTAAAAGATTAATCTGTTTTCTGCTGTTATTAAAATAAAAATCAGAAAAATAGAATATGTATAACAAACTTTACCTTTTTTATGTGGTTCTTTTAGGATCAACATTAAATTAAAATAAACATCTAGAATCTGAGGGCTGAAAAACAGCTGAACTATCTGCAGTAATCTGACATCAGTGGTCTGAACTGGTTTTACTGGGAGGCTTTGGAAACCTGTCAGACGCTGTGAGATCTCCCCGTCTGTGATGCATCCCAGTAATCCTCCCAGAACTCCCAGTTGTATCCCTTAAATGTTGCATTAAGGCTGTGTTCACACAACATTCAAAGCTGATTTACGGCTGGTATCTGACTGGTTTTTTAAAAAATGTGATTGTACAGTAGATCTTTTGCTTAAGCCGGTAGCCTAGCTTAGCACGGGGACAGAACCCAGAGGGAAACCGGTAGCCTAGCTTAGCAGGAGACAGAACCCAGAGGGAAACCGGTAGCCTAGCTTAGCACGGGACAGAACCCAGAGGGAAACCGGTAGCCTAGCTTAGCATGAGACAGAACCCAGAGGGAAACCGGTAGCCTAGCTTAGCAGGAGACAGAACCCAGAGGGAAACCGGTAGCCTAGCTTAGCACGGGACAGAACCCAGAGGGAAACCGGTAGCCTAGCTTAGCAGGAGACAGAACCCAGAGGGAAACCGGTAGCCTAGCTTAGCAGGAGACAGAACCCAGAGGGAAACCGGTAGCCTAGCTTAGCATGAGACAGAACCCAGAGGGAAACCGGTAGCCTAGCTTAGCATGAGACAGAACCCAGAGGGAAACCGGTAGCCTAGCTTAGCATGAGACAGAACCCAGAGGGAAACCGGTAGCCTAGCTTAGCATGAGACAGAACCCAGAGGGAAACCGGTAGCCTAGCTTAGCATGAGACAGAACCCAGAGGGAAGCCGGTAGCCTAGCTTAGCATGAGACAGAACCCAGAGGGAAACCGGTAGCCTAGCTTAGCATGAGACAGAACCCAGAGGGAAACCGGTAGCCTAGCTTAGCATGAGACAGAACCCAGAGGGAAACCGGTAGCCTAGCTTAGCATGAGACAGAACCCAGAGGGAAACCGGTAGCCTAGCTTAGCATGAGACAGAACCCAGAGTCGTGTGAATGGAGCCTTCCTGTGTTTCCTGAACTTGTTTCTAAGTTCAGACTCGTGTGTTTCACCTGTGTTCTGCAGTAGTTTATCTATCGATTAGATAATTATGTAGATATACTAACTGCTGCTTGGTTGACCGTAACAGTTGCTGTGGCTAACATGTTAGCAGGTCATTTAGGTCAATATGTAGAACTCATGGAAAAAGTCTTCGATCCCTACATCTTAAACTTTATCATTAAATAGATGTTTCTATGATCCTGTTTGCTTTGCTTTACATCCGTTTCAGCAGTGTTTTGTGTATAAATTAAACTCCATAAGCTACATATAGTGAACATTTCAACCCGCTAACCGGTTTGTGGCTAACTGCACTAGCTAACCGTCCCTCCATTTTCACTTCTTCACGTGTTCTTTCACAAAAAGTTGATCCAAAGTGCTCATCTCTGAGATCTGCAGCAGAAACACACTCTGTCATTATAATTAATGAATGATGACACTTAATGTCATGAATTCTGTTTAGTTTTTATCAGAAAGTGGATCATTCTTCTTGGTTTGTTGCCCTGAATGAGTATTGGCTGCAGCACTAAAACACACTTGAGTAGAAATATGATTCATTCAGATGCTTTACTGATAGTTTATTTCCTGTCTGAAGAGATCGCTGCTCATGAGAGTTTTGCCCCCTTTCGATGGCGAGTTTTTCCCCTTTTGATGGAGAGTTTTTTCCCCTTTTGATGGAGAGTTTTTCCCCTTTTGATGGAGAGTTTTTCCCCTTTTGATGGAGAGTTTTTCCCCTTTTGATGGAGAGTTTTTCCCCTTTTGATGGAGAGTTTTTCCCCTTTTGATGGAGAGTTTTTCCCCTTTCGATGGAGAGTTTCCCCCTTTTGATGGAGAGTTTTTCCCCTTTTGATGGAGAGTTTTTCCCCTTTTGATGGAGAGTTTTTCCCCTTTTGATGGAGAGTTTTTCCCCTTTTGATGGAGAGTTTTTCCCCTTTTGATGGAGAGTTTTTCCCCTTTTGATGGAGAGTTTTTCCCCTTTTGATGGAGAGTTTTTCCCCTTTTGATGGAGAGTTTTTCCCCTTTTGATGGAGAGTTTTTCCCCTTTTGATGGAGAGTTTTTCCCCTTTTGATGGAGAGTTTTTCCCCTTTTGATGGAGAGTTTTTCCCCTTTTGATGGAGAGTTTTTCCCCTTTTGATGGAGAGTTTTTCCCCTTTTGATGGAGAGTTTTTCCCCCTTTCGATGGAGAGTTTTTCCCCCTTTCGATGGAGAGTTTTTCCCCCTTTCGATGGAGAGTTTTTCCCCCTTTCGATGGAGAGTTTTTCCCCCTTTCGATGGAGAGTTTTTCCCCCTTTCGATGGAGAGTTTTTCCCCCTTTCGATGGAGAGTTTTTCCCCCTTTCGATGGAGAGTTTTTCCCCCTTTCGATGGAGAGTTTTTCCCCCTTTCGATGGAGAGTTTTTCCCCCTTTCGATGGAGAGTTTTTCCCCCTTTCGATGGAGAGTTTTTCCCCCTTTCGATGGAGAGTTTTTCCCCCTTTCGATGGAGAGTTTTTCCCCCTTTCGATGGAGAGTTTTTCCCCCTTTCGATGGAGAGTTTTTCCCCCTTTCGATGGAGAGTTTTTCCCCCTTTCGATGGAGAGTTTTTCCCCCTTTCGATGGAGAGTTTTTCCCCCTTTCGATGGAGAGTTTTTCCCCCTTTCGATGGAGAGTTTTTCCCCCTTTCGATGGAGAGTTTTTCCCCCTTTCGATGGAGAGTTTTTCCCCCTTTCGATGGAGAGTTTTTCCCCCTTTCGATGGAGAGTTTTTCCCCCTTTCGATGGAGAGTTTTTCCCCCTTTCGATGGAGAGTTTTTCCCCCTTTCGATGGAGAGTTTTTCCCCCTTTCGATGGAGAGTTTTTCCCCCTTTCGATGGAGAGTTTTTCCCCCTTTCGATGGAGAGTTTTTCCCCTTTTGATGGAGAGTTTTTCCCCTTTTGATGGAGAGTTTTTTCCCCTTTTGATGGAGAGTTTTTTTCCCCTTTCGATGGAGAGTTTTTTTCCCCTTTCGATGGAGAGTTTTTTTCCCCTTTCGATGGAGAGTTTTTTTCCCCTTTCGATGGAGAGTTTTTTTCCCCTTTCGATGGAGAGTTTTTCCCCTTTCGATGGAGAGTTTTTCCCCTTTTGATGGAGAGTTTTTCCCCTTTTGATGGAGAGTTTTTCCCCTTTTGATGGAGAGTTTTTCCCCTTTTGATGGAGAGTTTTGCCCCTTTTGATGGAGAGTTTTTCCCCTTTGATGGAGAGTTTTTCCCGATCGAGGCTTGAAGGACGGAGCTAACTGTGCTAATGATCTGGTTGAGTCTCAGGGACAGAACTAATGATTAGAGTTACTCAGCTCAGTCATCACACCTCGACAAACACTGCAGCTTTCTGTAGAATAAAAAGAACCATTTTCACAGTGAAACATTTAAAACTAAATGAAAACTGTGTGATTTATGACATTATTAACGATGGTCACATGAACACGGTGAATTAAAAGTCTCAGCCAAACATCTGATCCAATGAAACCTGGAAGAAGCTGATAAAACGGGTCCCATATGGGATTGTTTCACACTAATTCTGTTTGCCCCCTGGTGGGTTGCCATGGTTACCCGTGGTCAGTCAGTCGATACCAATGAACCCGAACACAATCCCATGCGGGGCCCATTTTCAGACCTTTAGAACAAGCTGTGGTGTACAGGTGAACCAGAACCACACCTGGATCCTTTACCAGCAGTTTACGTTTTTAACTGGTTCATCGGTGATTAGAAAGCGAAGTGCTCCTGATGCGGAAACGCCGGCGGCTCGGCCCGACGGTTCTGAGGCAGGGCGTCCAGATCCTGCTGACTCCTCCCTGTTCTCCCCAGATCCTGGTCTACGAAGGAGAGATGGAGCGGAGTCAGGGCCAGCTGGAGGCGGAGATGCAGAACCTGGAGGAGGAGAAGAACCGCGTGATCGAGGAGGCGTTCATCAGAGCCGAGAGCGAGATGAAAGCCGTGCACGAGAACCTGGCAGGTGGGATGGTTTCCTGTTTGTTCCCGTGGTGACAGAGTGCTGCTGGCTGACCTGCTGCTGCTTACAGGTGTGCGCATGAACCTGCTGAGCCTGCAGCCGGCCCTCAGGACCCTGACCTCGGATTACAACTGTCTGAAGAGGCAGGTGCAGGACTTCCCCTTCATGCTGGACAAAGCCATCACCGAGGCCAAGCAGGAGGTGAGTCGCACAGCTGCATCAGGAGCATTTCAGAGGAAAAAAGCGTGTTTAAAAAAGCAAAAACAAGCCTGAGAATAGAAAAAAGATGAATAACTGCAGGAAGCAACCAGCTGCTGTTTCCTCAGACCTTCTGATGCCGATCAGAACCACCTGACCCGGCTCCTGCTAAGTCTTACAGCTGTGGAGAAATGAGTGCTTTCTGCTAGCTTCTGCTCCAGTTAGCCTCTGAGGTGATGGAACGACCTGCCGGCAGTTTATTCCTTTAGAAAGCAACAAATTCTGCAAGAACAGACCAGAAGGAAAGGTTTTTATCACAACCCTGAGTGGAAGATGGAAATAAATCCTGTTTTACTTCCTGTCAGACAGTCTGAACTCAGCATGTTTCCTGTTCAGCTTCATTTAATCTGTGAACAAACATCATTTCTACACCTCAGACCTGCAGCATCCCATAAAGTCAGGAATAAATAAATAACTTATTTACTTATTTTACCTCATCAGGCACTTTTTGTCCATCGTAAAAATGTAAGAAGCACTTTTTTAAATAAGCATTTTCTATTCCATCAACTTGATCTAATTTGAGGTTTTGGTTAAAAATAATGTGATGATTTTTCTGTCCTTAACTCCGCCCACTTCACATGAACATTCATTAATTTACTTTCTCTGCTGTGTGAGCAGATAATTAAGTGTGTGTGTGTGTGTCAGATCTGTCAGGTGATCAGCGAGGTGAGCAGTGCCAACCAGGAGCTGCTGCGTAAATACAAGCGGGAGATGAACCTGAGGAAGAAGTGCCACAACGAACTCGTTCGACTCAAAGGTCTGACACACACTTCCCTTCTGGACAGGTTCACACATCCAGCTGTTTCTAAAAGAACTGGAAACCGGTTTATGTGTAAATTAGATCCCATGACCTCACAGGGCTGGAAGCAGAGCTGTTCCAAAGATCTCTACAGTTCTGCTTTTGCAGTTCTGATGAAGTAGTGACGCCACCTTCAATAAAACTTTATTAGTCCTGAAGGTAAATTATATCCCTGCAGGACTGATTATTATTAAAGATCAGCTGTTACAGAATAAAACGTAAACCAGCTGAAGTGCAGCAGAGAGGAAGCTGTGGCAGAAACCTTCTCCATCACTGGGTTGGGCTGCTGTTTCTGTTGCTTAGCAACCACTCAGCTGATGATGTCACACACAGCAGGTAACTCAGGTGAACTCTCAGCAGACCACAGGGACAGAAACTCTGAAGAAGATGCAAAGAAGGACTCGGTCTGTCGGAGCAGCAGCCTGTTGGTCGGCGCCACTAAAAATGTTGTAAGATTCTTGGCTGGAACCGCAGGATCGGTACCGGTCAAAGGTCTGGAGACGCCTGCAGACTGAGATCTGCTTAAACCAGAACCAGTTACAGCCTGTTTTTACCTCTGAGTGATCCGCTCGTTGCTGTGAAGGCGCAGGGTTCTGTGCTGCTTTCAGAACCTCAGCGGGTCCACAGCAGCCTCGCCGTTCTCCCGCTCTAATCCTCCGTCTTCATCTGCAAACACTAACAAACTCCCGTGTCTCTGCGTTCGGTTCCAGGAAACATCCGAGTTTTCTGCCGCGTCCGGCCCGCCAGTCAGGAGGAGCAGGACTCCGCCGACGCCAGAACCCTGCTGAGCTTCGACTCGGACGACGACGCCATCCTCTACCTCTCCAACAAGGGCAAGGTCATGACCTTTGAGCTGGACAAAGTCTTCCCGCCTCAGGCCACACAGGAGGAGGTGAGAGTCACGCAGGTTCTGGTTCTGCCCGGTTCTGTTCTAGTTGTGGCACAGTCCTGAACTGATGGGTGGTTGATGTAACATAAACTGGGCCTTATTTCACGGGCCCAGTCAGAACCACGGCTGCTGGAACCTCTTCCTGCTTTGGTTCTTCTTCTTCTTTGCCTCATAAATCCGTAGCTGTTTTGCACCTGTATGAAATGAGGCTGAAGCCTGTCAGACGGTTTCCAGTCGAGGTGATTGGTCGACTGCTGTGTTGAGGCTCCGCCTCCCTGTAAAGGATTAACTGTGTTCGCTGAACTTCTGTTTCTGTTGAGTTCTGCTGGTTAATTCAACGCATTCCAATGAGATTATGGCTGTAAACGTCAGATTTCAGTGAAGTTTGAGCTGTTTGGAGACGACAGATTAAGTTCAGGTCGGTTTTACATTCTGTGATTTAAGGATAATCTCTGATGGAGGTGGAGCTTCACGTTGTTGTTTTCTGGTTAATTTATCAGATAAATTCAGAATCTCAGACAATAATCTGAGCTCAGATGTTTGCTTTGTCCAAGTGATGAAAGAAATATGAAGAAATGACTTGAATCAGAGATGGAGATGATGCATAAACTCAAAATGCTTCTGTAAAGTAAGTGAAGCTGTGCAGGATTATTAATGATGACTTTTTCCAGAGCAGCTCCTCTGTTTTCAGCTTCACTCTCTGCTTCAGACGCCACTTCTGTCCACATATACCGTGTAAAGCGTGAAGTCATGGAAATAAGTCCAGGAAATGTCCAGATATTTATCCTCTCTCTGATTGGTCCATCAGGTGTTCCAGGAGGTCCAGTCTCTGGTCACTTCCTGCATCGATGGCTTTAACGTCTGCATCTTTGCTTACGGGCAGACGGGCTCCGGGAAAACCTACACCATGGAGGTAGGACGAGTGTTTCTCCTGAAAAGCTCTCCAAGAAGTTCCTTAAAGTTTCAGGAGAATGAAGCTGAGTATCAGAAGCCTAAAGCCGGTAAACACTTGTAAGCTCCGCCCCTCTGTTTTCAGGGCGTGGCCGAAAACCCCGGCATCAACCAGCGAGCGCTCCGCCTGCTTTTCTCCGAGGTGACGGAGAAAGCTCCGGACTGGGACTACCGGATCACCGTCAGCATGGTGGAGATCTACAATGAGACGCTGCGGTGAGCCCACTGAGCTGATCCCGGGTCAGATTCTGGATCCGCCCATCACACCCAGAACGGGGAGCAAATTGGAAGCACTTTTCAGCCGTAGTCCGTGTGGAGACCCGATAAAACAGATCAAACTGAAGGTTTTACCCTCATGATCAGATGTGTATAGTTTGGAAACATCAAGCTAATGTAAAGGCAAACTCATAGCTCAGGTTTCACCTACATATGGAGACTTATTACATTTTTGGGGGGTCTATAACTCAGGTTTCACTTTGGGTTTTATCGCCGTTTCTTTTGGAGTTCTGATGTGACACCCGGTGGTTTCTACAGTCCCATGTGACACCTGTGAGGCAGCAAAGAGCCTCTGGGTCCATGTGTGTCACAGTCAGACTGTAGATGATAAATCTAGAACAAAAAGGGGCCGACGACGCTGCCCTGAGGAGCTCCACATTAACGTGGCTCTGTTAGAAAGAACCAAACGGTGTCGAATGATGAAGCCAAACTACAGTCACTCATCTGAAATGAAAGGCCACCTGTTTACGCTACAGAACACATGGTAAAAACTGTTCAAACATAAAAACCTACGTATTCTGAAGTGTAATAACTGCCTCCTGAGGGCGCCGCGGCGCCCGCAGCAGCGTGGTCAGTCCTTCACTTCTGCTGTTGATGGAAATCTTAACAAACACCTGAAGGGTTCTGATGGGTCAAAACGGGTCGTGTTTACTGGGTTCTGGCGGTTTGTTGTGTTGGAGCTCAGCTGGAGGCGGAGCTGCTGGTTTATGCAACATCCTGCAGCTTCAGAGCAGCAATGTAAAGGCTGCCAGCTGTTATCCCCATCTGTCCAGCTGTTATCCCCATCTGTCCAGCTGTTATCCCCATCTGTCCAGCTGTTATCCCCAGCTGTCCAGCTGTTATCCCCATCTGTCCAGCTGTTATCCCCATCTGTCCAGCTGTTATCCCCATCTGTCCAGCTGTTATCCCCAGCTGCCCAGCTGTAATCCCCATCTGTCCAGCTGTTATCCCCATCTGTCCAGCTGTTATCCCCATCTGTCCAGCTGTAATCCCCATCTGTCCAGCTGTAATCCCCATCTGTCCAGCTGTTATCCCCATCTGTCCAGCTGTTATCCCCATCTGTCCAGCTGTTATCCCCAGCTGCCCAGCTGTAATCCCCATCTGTCCAGCTGTTATCCCCAGCTGTCCAGCTGTTATCCCCATCTGTCCAGCTGTTATCCCCATCTGTCCAGCTGTTATCCCCATCTGTCCAGCTGTTATCCCCATCTGTCCAGCTGTTATTCCCATCTGTCCAGCTGTTATCCCCATCTGTCCAGCTGTTATCCCCATCTGTCCAGCTGTTGTGTAACAGAACATCTGGGTGAACAACACTTGTGTGCTGGCTCTGATCCAGAGTTCTGAGGACTGATCAGACTTTATCAGTCTGCTGAAGCTGAGAGGAAACGTGCTCCTGCTCTGATGCACCTGACCTCTGACCTCTGACCTCGGTGCCTTCTTCCATGTGAACAGTCGTGACCTTAGTGCTGAGTGTGCCCTGAGTCTCGTCTGCAGGCACTGAAGCTCTCTGTCGTCCTGCAGGGATCTGCTCAGGGAGAATCCCACCGACAAGCTCGACATCAAGATGAACCCCGACGGCAGCGGGCAGCTGTACGTCCCGGGGCTGACCGAGAACTCCGTGCAGAGCCCCGAGGACATCAACAGGGTGAGCTTCCTGTTTGTTTTCCAGGTGGAACTGTGGCCGGTCATTTCAAACGGCTGCAGAAAACCTGGTAAAAAAGATGCATTTGTTTGTCTTTTAGAGAGAAAACGTTTTAGTTTCTTTAAGAATCTTTTTTTTATTTTATGTGATCGAATGAAACCGCAAAAAAGGAAAGGAAAATAAAGTGCGTGCACGTGCGTGTGCACGTACGTGCGCTGTGTCCCTGTTCCCAGGTGTTTGACTTGGGTCACATGAACCGGGCGACGGCGTGCACCAACCTGAACGAGCACAGCTCGCGCTCCCACGCCCTGCTCATCATCACCGTGTCTGGATTCAACAGCGCCACAGGAAGCCGCACTCAAGGTTGGTTCTGCTGGCATCAGGCGGTACCGGGTCCGGTACCGGCCCGTCTGATCCAGCCTGAGGACGTCTCTGGTTTGATGTGGATTCCTCGGAGGCGACTCCTGCTTCCGGTAGTCTTTCCTCGGCTCTCAGGCTGTCTGTGTTCCGGTTTAGGGAAGCTGAACCTGGTGGACCTGGCGGGCTCGGAGCGGATCGGGAAGTCCGGAGCAGAGGGCAGCCGGCTGAGAGAGGCTCAGTGCATCAACAAGTCGCTGTCGGCGCTCGGCGACGTCATCAACGCGCTGCGCAGCAAACACTCCCACGTGCCGTTCAGAAACTCCCGGCTCACCTACCTGCTGCAGGACTCTCTGAGCGGGGACAACAAGACCCTGATGATGGTTCAGGTGAGCCCAGTGAGTCCAGAACCACAGGTGAGTTCCTGCAGAACTGCTGCCGTCCTCTCACACCAGCTGTCTCTGTGTTCAGGTGTCGCCGTTGCCCGGCAACATGAGCGAATCGGTGTGCTCGCTGAAGTTTGCCCAGCGGGTTCGCAGCGTGGAGCTGAGCTCCTCATCTTCATCGTCCAGGAGACCGGAGAACTCGTCCACCTCGTCCTCGCCGACACACGACAGCGTGGAGGTAAGACCCGGCTAAACCTGTAAAATAACACGCCTGTCACCGTCAAACAGGAAGCCAGCAGCAGCCCCACTTATTTCCTGGATGGTAAAGTAAAGTAAATCAGTGACAAATATTCTTTATTTCAGCTCCACAGTTTTTATTAAATCACAGAACACTTGAGAACATTAAAGCTGAGCACAGGAGCTATCCAAGACTTCGAAACCTGAAAGAGGCACATTGTGCACCGTTAACAGCTTCCTCAGACGCTCTTCTTCTTCTCCCTCTGCTTCCTCAGACGCTCTTCTTCTTCTTCTCTCTCTGCTTCCTCAGACGCTCTTCTTCTTCTCTCTCTGCTTCCTCAGACGCTCTTCTTCTTCTCTCTCGGCTTCCTCGGACGCTCTTCTTCTTCTCTCTCGGCTTCCTCGGACGCTCTTCTTCTTCTCTCTCGGCTTCCTCGGACGCTCTTCTTCTTCTCTCTCTGCTTCCTCGGACGCTCTTCTTCTTCTCTCTCGGCTTCCTCGGACGCTCTTCTTCTTCTCTCTCTGCTTCCTCGGACGCTCTTCTTCTTCTCTCTCGGCTTCCTCGGACGCTCTTCTTCTTCTCTCTCGGCTTCCTCGGACGCTCTTCTTCTTCTCTCTCTGCTTCTTCGGACGCTCTTCTTCTTCTCTCTCGGCTTCCTCGGACGCTCTTCTTCTTCTCTCTCTGCTTCCTCGGACGCTCTTCTTCTTCTCTCTCTGCTTCCTCGGACGCTCTTCTTCTTCTCTCTCTGCTTCTTCGGACGCTCTTCTTCTTCTGTCTCGGCTTCTTCAGACGCTCTTCTTCTTCTGTCTCTGCTTCTTCGGACGCTCTTCTTCTTCTCTCTCTGCTTCTTCGGACGCTCTTCTTCTTCTCTCTCGGCTTCCTCGGACGCTCTTCTTCTTCTCTCTCTGCTTCTTCGGACGCTCTTCTTCTTCTCTCTCTGCTTCTTCGGACGCTCTTCTTCTTCTCTCTCGGCTTCCTCGGACGCTCTTCTTCTTCTCTCTCTGCTTCTTCGGACGCTCTTCTTCTTCTCTCTCTGCTTCTTCAGACGCTCTTCTTCTTCTGTCTCTGCTTCCTCAGACGCTCTTCTTCTCTCTGCTTCCTCAGACGCTCTTCTTCTTCTCTCTCAGCTTCTTTGGACGCTCTTCTTCTTCTTCTTCTCTCTTTTTCCTCTTTAAAGGTCCGTTCTAACGTGCTTCCATGTAAATCTGGACACAAATTGAGGTTATTATTGTGTGATGGTTGAACCTGTTACTCATGTTTCTTCATCTGCAGTTGGACCAGACACGGTTTGGTTCTGATGAATCTTTAATGTGTCTGTGATGTCACAGATAAATGCTCCCAAACGTCCATTCTGCCCTGAAACAGCTGAGCTGCTCTCTGACCTCTGACCTCTCCTCAGCTGGACTCCCCTCCGGTGACACCGGTCCCCCTCCCCATCTCTCGGGCCAGCAGCGCCGGCTCCACCCTGTCCTCCGCCTCCAGAACTCCCAGCAGCACCCGCAGGAGGTCCCAGTCCCAGCTGTCCACAGGTACAGGCAGGCCACGCCCACCACACGTGCACAGTTCACGCACGGCGATTACTTCACATTACTGTCAGAGTTCCTGTTTCAGCTGCTCCTGGGATCGTCCTGCAGTAACTAGCATCAGAACAGAACAGCTGTTAAATGTTGCTGCTCCACTGATTAATGAGAAAACAGAAACCTTCACTTTTTTATTTCAGGTGTTTAGCTTCACATGAAAGATTTACTTTACTTTACTTTAGTGTTACTCTGCAGTTTTTATTCTCTGAATAAATAAGTGTAAGTTTGGGTGATTCCTTCCCAGATGTTTCTGATCAGCTGTTCACCCTGTAAACGAACAGCAGCAGAGGTGAACTCTGGGAAATGTAGTGCCTGAGGTTTAATGCGACTCCTGAACGCTGCAGGTCTGAGCTGTAAGGGTGGAGGAGGAGTCCCGCTGTCAGTCTGTCCTCCTTCCTCTGTGTCCTCATTCTGTGGTCTGATTGGTTGGTTTGCAGACAGACAGGTAGACAGAGCCAGCCCTTTGGTGGGGGACGGTGGGCAGGTAGGTGGGGGTCTACATGTTGATTGGTGGATATCTTGGCATGGAAGCAGTCAGCATGGCATGGTGTCGCCCCCTCCCCTCTCCTCCACCTGTCTAACCCCCCCCACCCGTAACCACGGAGCTTCTGTGTGCCTGCAGGCCTGCAGCAGGGCGCGCTGAGCCCAGCAGGTGCTGTGGTCAAACCGCCGCGAGTCACAAGGAAACAGCTTTTCTCCACATTTCTGACTGATCGGCTGGGTTTTTCAGTGCAGAGAAGCGTCCGTTTGGGCTGAACCAGAACCTTCTCGGGTGCCCTGGACCTGTCTGCACTGACATGTTGGACCTCAAACATCTGGCTAATTAAAATGAATGAAACGTAAAGAGTTTCCTGGTGACTCCAGCGTGCGGCTGCTGTGAGTGAGTCTGAATGGATCCTCGGGACCGGCTGCGGAGCAGAGGATTGTGGGATTGCTTCCTCCATGTCTGCACTGATAAGTCTGAAAACACGTTAAAGCTTTTTAGAAGCTGAATATCTGGATTAAGCCTGGGAGATTATTCAGTGGGAAGGAGACGCTGGGCTGGTGGAGGCTCCAGGACCGGTAACCTGCTGAGTTTCCAGGTGTGTCGGCAGGAAGCGGGTCAGAAGGATCCGGTCCAATGGGCAGAAAACCAACCTCCATCATCTCCTCTTTGACCCAAACATCAGGAGACAGAGGAAAACTGCTTCAGAACTCTGTGGGTCTGAAACTCTCTGATCCTGTTGCTACAGGAAGGTTCTGTCTAATAGGTTCTCTATAAGGTTCTGTATAAGATCTCATATATCAGAGAAATTATAGAGTATAACTTTATCATCAGAGTTTAAAGATAAAAAGGTAAATATAGTTCTGTCACAGGCTGCTTAAATACTTCCAGCTCATTTCACTCAGTTAGGATGGTTCTGAACACGCTGTTGGACCGGGCCCCGAAGGTTCTGAACACGCTGTTGGACCGGGCCCCGAAGGTTCTGAACACGCTGTTGGACCGGGCCCCGAAGGTTCTGAACACGCTGTTGGACCGGGCCTCGATGGTTCTGAACACGCTGTTGGACCGGGCCTCGATGGTTCTGAACACGCTGTTGGACCGGGCCTCGATGGTTCTGAACACGCTGTTGGACCGGGCCCCAGGATCAGCACATTTTAAAGGATGGAGGAGGATTTAAAGGTGCTATAAATGAGCAGGAAGTGATGTCACAGATGGCCATAAAAGACGGAAGCAGCCACTCTGATGTCACAAAGTAGCTCCGCCCCCTGCCTGTCGACTTCATTCAAATGAACAGAGAATAAACGCAGCTTCCAGTAGTGACACGCTGACCAGGTTCCTGTTCTGGGTTCTGCTGGTTGGTGTCACACGGGCTGAGGTGGGTTCACACCTGGGTTCACACCTGGACAGCATCTCCCTCGCTTCAGACTGTGGGGAACTTAAAACCTCTAGCGTTTCAGTATTAGAGGAGGTTTGTTGACGGGATGATGGCACTTCAGGCCCTGAAAGATCCACGCCTGGTCAGCTCCACGCTGCCCTCTGGTGGCGGCGCTGACCCTGGTCTGGTGTCTCCTGCCTCTCAGGCCAGGTGAAGAAGATCAGGCTGATATGGGATTAATGAAGGAAGTGTAGTCGGAATAAGTTTGAAAACATGTCATTAAAAGCTCAGCTGCAGGTCCGGTTCGGTCCCTGTGGGCTCGCCGCTGCATGCCGTCCCCTCGCCGCTCCTCGCTGCTCCTCGCTGCTCCTCGCTGCTCCTCGCCGTCCCCTCGCTGCTCCTCGCTGCTCCTCCTTTTCCTGTTAACCTTCCACTGCTTCCGTCAAACTCTTTCCGTCCTCGATGTCATCCGGCTGCCTCTGGCGTTCCTCCTGCAGACGGACCTCAGCGCCGCCATCCGGGCTGCCGTCCAGAGAAGGTGGCGCCGGAGCCGGCAGCGGGACTCTCACTGAGGAGCTGAATGACATCAGAGCGACCAAACGGACCGAGCCAGCTGATGGTTTAGGAACAGAATAGAAAGGGATTGTGGGGAATGCAGTCCAGGTGTACAGAGCGCTCAGCTACGGAAAGCCAACAGGGTCACATTGCAGCCCGTTATCTGAAAGGTTCTGAAGAAGTCGGATCAGCTGATGAGCAGCAGAGGAACCGCCTGAGCAGAACCTGTCCGAGTTTTCTCCAGGTGTGAGACTCAGCTGGAAGGTGATGCCTGAGGCCATCAGAGATGGTTCCTCTGATATCCTGGTTGGGGACACCCTCAGCCCGACGATGCGGTTCTGATGAGAGGTGATCAGCACCGGAACCGGTCCTGTTCCGGCTCTGAGGATCAGCACCGGAACCGGTCCTGTTCCGGCTCTGAGGATCAGCACCGGAACCGGTCCTGTTCCGGCTCTGAGGATCAGCACCGGAACCGGTCCTGTTCTGCTCTGAGGATCAGCACGTTTTCATTTTTAAACGCTGGTTCTGAAGCTGCTTCGGTCGTTATTTACGGTTTTGGTCACATGACTCGAGCTGCACGTGGTGCTTTGTGACCCTTTTGGCGCTCCGTACTGAGCAGGCGGGTCCTGAACAGAGACTTGTTTTCATTGGTTATCAGTGGACATGGTGTCATGTGACCCGGCGGCTGACTGACGGAGCGGTTTCTCTCTGCAGGGCGACTGAAGCTGACGGCCTGAGACTCTGGGGCTGCAGGGTGTCGGCCAGCACCCTGGGGCCCCCCCGCCGGGACGCCCTCTGCCCTGCCTGGACTTACAGCCCCGCCCCCACAGGCAGGCAGCCTGCTGGGGCCTTTACAGAGCAGATATTGGACTCTGAGGAGCCCCTGAATGACCCCATGACCCCCCAGGATCAGTGTATGCTCTCCAATCACAGTATTTGTTTCTTTGTAAAGTGGCACTTTAAACTTTTAGATTATTTTCTAACCCGCAGATCCAGATGTGGAGGCTGATATATGCAGAATATGTTGTATATTTATGTTTAACTTGCTTTAAAATTGATTTTTATTTTTAACTAAATGATTTAAGTTTCTTTTCTTGATGGATCTGAGTTATTTCGTTTGGTTTTGAACGGTTTCTGGAGGTTTTTTGTGTCTTTTTCAGGCACATCAAAGACTTTCTGAGGATCTTTTTTAGATTAATTTATTTTCTTCTAGTCTTTTTTCCCCTCTCGAGTAGCTTCTTTCCCTCGCAGCCCTCCTTTATCCAATCAGGGTACTCCGCTGACACCGAGCTGTCCAATAGGATGCGAGCAGCAGGAAGCTGTCTCCTGCGTACGCGAGCTTCGTCTTCTTCTCTTGTGGATATTTGTGTCGTTTCATGCAGACAAACTTTGAACAAAAAGCAGCTCAGATCCTTCCTCACATGTCGTCGCCTCCTTAAACCACCCGGTGACCTTTGACCTCAGACGGAGCAGCTGTGTAGCTGTTAGCTTTAGCCGTAGCTTAGAGCTGATGATCGTCCTGCCTGCTTGCTGTAGATTTCTACAGTTTTTGTATTTCCTTTTTAATAAACTCAGAATGAACTCCTGCTTCGTGTCCGTGTTGGAATGTTTAAAGGGGTGAAGGTTCTGGTTCTGGTTCTGGTTCTGTCCAGCAGTGAACAGAGATACCAGGTTTTACTACAATGGGATATTTAACCCTTCCAGTGGGTTCTGGTTCTGACCCGGGGCTCCTTCCAGGAGGCATCCGAACCACCTCAACTGACTCCTCCCCCCCATCTCTAAGGCTAAGCTCGGCTTTGGGTCACGAACCAGAACCAGAGCCGGAACCAGAACCAGAGCCAATCTAAGGAGCTGAACACATTCAATAAAATGACTGAAACTGTCTGAAAGAAAAATGATCGTGTTTCATGTTAGAAGGATTTCTTCTTCTGGTTTTACTGCATCTGGAGGATGGATTGATTGATGGATATAAAGCCTGGTGATGTTCAAACTGTTTCAGGATGTGTTTTATTACTTTACTTCAGCAGTTTTAGTGAGTTTAAGGTGTGAGTCCAAAAGTTTCGTCACCATGGTAACGTCAGCAGCCAATCAGAACTGATGACCCCTCTGTTAACACAGATTCAGCTTCTTATCAGCACTAAGTTCCACTGTTCAGAGCTCATTCTGTGAAGCAAACGGACCAGAATTCAAACAATTCAAACAACTTTATTTAAAGGAACAGGTGCACATTTAAAACAGGGAACCGACAGGAGGTGTCAGCGCCTCACCGACCCAACACTTTCCTGACTTCATCAGTTCATTATGAACAGGAGTCGGACCAGAGATCCTACAGAACTTTCTGATCCGATCAACACCATCTGTCCACACAGACCTGAAACAGAGGGAACAAGCTCCTCCCACGGCGGCGAGCTGATCTGAGCG
The DNA here is from genome assembly GCF_036924035.1 of Leuresthes tenuis. Lineage (NCBI taxonomy): Eukaryota > Metazoa > Chordata > Actinopteri > Atheriniformes > Atherinopsidae > Leuresthes > Leuresthes tenuis. The sequence continues at coordinate 1,108,153 of NW_027325356.1, read as the reverse complement.
GTTCTGTGCTGTCGGCCCGTTGGTTCTGATCCACTTTGTTCCAGTTCTGTGCAGCAGCTGTGGACTCTGACTAAAGGCAGACCGCTGCCGGTGTTTCCATCTGGTCTCAGATCCGCTCCGTCCGCCACCATCAGCTGGTTCTGCGTCCTCCAGGAACGACCTGCGCTCGGTCGTCGTGACGACGGGAAACTACGTTCAGGAATCTTTACAGGAGTATCAGCTGATCCGCTGCGTGCTGGAAGGCGTCGGCGTCCCTCAGAGCGTGTCGTCGAGCGGCGCCATCAGCAGTTGCAGCTCCTTGAAGGCGCTGCCGTGGCGACCAACCTGCGCCGCCTTGTTCTTCACGATGTTGCTCAGGTTCTTCAGGTGTTTGCAGCACGCTCGGCACTTCTGGTGTCTGCAGCAACACAAACGTGGTAACAACGCTAACGTGGTCACAACGCTAACGTGGTCGCAACGCTAACGTGGTCACAACGCAACGCTAACGTGGTCACAACGCAACGCTAACGTGGTCACAACGCTAACGACGCAACGCTAACGTGGTCACAACGCTAACGTGGTCGCAACGCTAACGTGGTCACAACGCTAACGTGGTCGCAACGCTAACGTGGTCACAACGCAACGCTAACGTGGTCGCAACGCAACGCTAACGTGGTCACAACGCAACGCTAACGTGGTCACAACGCAACGCTAACGTGGTCACAACGCTAACGACGCAACGCTAACGTGGTCACAACGCTAACGTGGTCGCAACGCTAACGTGGTCGCAACGCAACGCTAACGTGGTCACAACGCAACGCTAAAGTGGTAACAACGCTAAAGTGGTCACAACGCAACGCTAACGTGGTAACAAAGCTAAAGTGGTCACAACGCTAACGTGGTCGCAACGCTAACGTGGTCGCAACGCTAACGTGGTCACAACGCAACGCTAACGTGGTCACAACGCTAACGTGGTCGCAACGCTAACGTGGTCACAACGCTAACGTGGTCACAACGCAACGCTAACGTGGTCACAACGCAACGCTAACGTGGTCACAACGCAACGCTAACGTGGTCACAACGCTAACGACGCAACGCTAACGTGGTCACAACGCTAACGACGCAACGCTAACGTGGTCACAACGCTAACGTGGTCGCAACGCTAACGTGGTCACAACGCAACGCTAACGTGGTCACAACGCTAACGACGCAACGCTAACGTGGTCACAACGCAACGCTAACGTGGTCACAACGCAACGCTAAAGTGGTAACAACGCTAAAGTGGTCACAACGCAACGCTAACGTGGTAACAAAGCTAAAGTGGTCACAACGCTAACGTGGTCGCAACGCTAACGTGGTCACAACGCAACGCTAACGTGGTCACAACGCAACGCTAACGTGGTCACAACGCTAACGTGGTCGCAACGCTAACGTGGTCACAACGCAACGCTAACGTGGTCACAACGCAACGCTAAAGTGGTAACAACGCTAAAGTGGTCACAACGCAACGCTAACGTGGTAACAAAGCTAAAGTGGTCACAACGCTAACGTGGTCGCAACGCTAACGTGGTCACAACGCAATGCAAACGTGGTCACAACGCTAACGACGCAACGCTAACGACGCAACGCTAACGACGCAACGCTAACGTGGTCACAACGCAACGCGGTCACAACGCAACGCTAACGTGGTCACAACGCAACGCTAACGTGGTCACAACGCTAACGTGGTCACAACGCTAACGTGGTCACAACGCTAACGTGGTCACAACGCAACGCTAACGTGGTCACAACGCAACGCTAAAGTGGTAACAACGCTAAAGTGGTCACAACGCAACGCTAACGTGGTCGCAACGCTAACGTGGTCGCAACGCTAACGTGGTCGCAACGCTAACGTGGTCGCAACGCTAACGTGGTCACAACACAACGCTAACGTGGTCACAACGCAACGCTAACGTGGTCACAACGCAAAGCTAAAGTGGTCACAACGCTAACGTGGTCACAACGCTAACGTGGCTACCAGAGACGATGTGAGCCTGAACAGCAGCTGCTTTTAACTCCTCGGGGAGGAGACGCCTCAGCTGTTCGTGTCCAGATTAACTCAAACACCCGACTCTGGGAGTTAAAGATAAAGGTGGCGCAGACTGATCAGAGCTGATCAGAGCTGAGAGGGTTCATGGAGCAGGACTCACCGCTCCTCTCGGGTGATGTCGACTCCGATGGACGGCGAGGCCTTCAGCGTCTCTGAGATCAGCATCCAGAAGTGTTTCATGATGAGCTTCAGAGACGTGGAGCCGGTCTGCATGTAGCTGAGGACACACACACTTCAGCTTCAGAACCGGACAGAACCCTCAGAACTCTGTTCTGTCCCCTGTTGGGTCGGTCTGTTCTTTCAGAAAGTCTCTTAGGTCTGAAACGGTTTCAGTCCGGGTTCGGTTCACAGAGACAGTAAAGGATTAAATAATTAAATTTATCTATAAAGCGCTGCAGAGCAAAATAAAGTCACATAAATAAGAAATAAAAGCAACAGTTAGAGTCTGAGCAGCTTTTAAAGGTGAAAGCAGTAAAGATTCAAAGTGTCGCTGTTAAATCTGGGAAGAAGAAGAAGTTCATGCATTTGTCCACTCAACCGGCGCCGTTTCCTGACCCTAAACGGCTTCTATCCAGAACAGGAAGCTGCGGATCACCGGAGAACCTCGGTCCGCTCAGGACCGGCTCACCTCTCATATTTGCTCTGCAGCAGCTTGTCGATCTGAGGCAGGACGGCGGTGCACAGGTCCAGCTTCCACAGCGAGCTGAAACACAAAGGTCAGCTGACTCCGCCTCTTTGCTACATCATCGTTTCCACATCAGTCTGTTCAGCCCGAAGCTTTCATCAAGTTTTAACACCAACAAACAGTCAAATGATCTTCAAAACCTTCGATTTTTATCCATTCAGTTATTAAACCTTTTATTAAATAAAAATTTCAATTAAATCAGTATTAAAATCTTAACACAACACTAATATATATATATATATATATATATATATATATATATATATATATATATACACACATATATATACACAACCTCCCCCTCAGTGTGTCTGAGCTCCGCCTTTCAGCACCAGCCTCAGTCCGGAGGGTCCAAAGGGACCGGGGGCCGACATTTTCATGTGTAAATAAAGCTTATGCACGTGTCCGTGTGTGTGCACGTGTCTGTGCACGTGCGTGTGCATGTGTGTGTCTCACGGCTGCGTGTTGATGATGTTCAGGATGTCCACCACGATGGAAAGGTCATTCATGGAGATGGCGGCGTCCAAAGCTCTCTGCAGAGACACAAAGAGTCCAGAAGAGTCAAAGCTCAACAGGTCAGAGTCAGTCGGGACGTCATGTAACTGCTGCGGTTCCAGCTGGACCGGTCCATCCAACAGAACCAGGTCCCAGTTTACCGGCAGCAGCAGAACCCAGGTACTGACTGAAGTCTGTCAGGATTTTCTCAGAGCAGAGCGACAGCCTGGAAACGCTTTCAGTGGGTCGACTCGGAGCCGATTTTCAGCCCAAAGAATCCTAAAAGTCTGTGAGTGAGAGCAGCTTTATGGGAGTTCAGCTGGATTAATGAACACTTTGTTTTACTGAAAGGTGCAGAAAGATGGAAGTTTGGAGCCTGAACAGAGCAGCTGGGTCACCTTCGGTTCTGGTCCGGTTTCAGTCTGACTGACTGTTTACATGGACTTTAAAGGTCCGGTTCTGTAATGTCGTGTAAAAGTTCTGTCAGCAGCATTTCTAACAGAGATGGGCCCGGTTCGACGGGCAGAACACAGATGAAGTTCTGCTGGGCTGGACCGGGTGAGAATGCATTTGGCTGCGATGCTTCATGGAACCGCCGGTTCCTTTTTTCTTGAACCGTGCGACAGACATAAAACGGCGAGGCCCGGTAGCGTGACCTCTGACTGATGAGTGATGTCACCTGCAAAGGTTCTGCTGTGACTCACCTTGACGTCGTCCCGGACCCACACGGCTCGCACCGTCTGCAGGTTCCTGTGGCGGCTGCTCAGCATCACGCACATGGTGTCGTGGCCCTTCTTGATCTGGGACAGCGCCTCCTCGTCCGTCAGGGCGGCGGCCCGGTGGTTGGCTGCGGACTGAAGGGAGGAAACGCTCAGTAACTGAGTCACATGACAGAGCTGTCGCCGTGACGCTGAAGCGTGCGCACGCACCGGCAGGAAGTCGGCCACGTTCAGCCCGATGGGCTCGTTCCTGGAGCTGGGGATGATTCTGGGCTGCTGTTTGGGTTTGGCCGGGCTGGCCTGGGCCGGAGGCGGGGGCCGGCTGGAGGAGGGCGGGTCAGAGGTCACGGGAACCACGGCCGGGGGCGCCGGACGCTTCCCGGGGGAGACCACGGTCGGCTCCACCCTCTGGACAGGGGTGGAGGTGGCGAGCGGCGCAGTCTGTGACTGCAGAGAAGAAGGTTTAAATGTTTCAGATTCTTTCTTCTTATCCGAGAGAAGCTGCAGAAATAATCAGCGTCTGATCAGGTGAGGATCTGGGAGCAGGTTAAAGGTTAAAGACTCAGAGGAAGAGCTTCAGTCAGGATTCAGAGTGCAGCACAGAAACAGTTCCCAATGACCTCCTCTCAGCCTCTGATAGCGGACTTGTTTCTTGTCCTGTTGGATCTCAGTGCTGCATTTGATCCGATCGATCACAGCATTCTGTTACAGAGACTTGAACATGTTATTGGGATTAAAGGAACTGGTTTAAGGCTGGTTTTAGGCTGGTTTTAGGCTGGTTTAAGGCTGGTTTTAGGCTGGTTTAAGGCTGGTTTTAGGCTGGTTTTAGGCTGGTTTTAGGCTGGTTTTAGGCTGGTTTTAGGCTGGTTTTAGGCTGGTTTAAGGCTGGTTTTAGGCTGGTTTTAGGCTGGTTTTAGGCTGGTTTTAGGCTGGTTTTAGGCTGGTTTAAGGCTGGTTTTAGGCTGGTTTAAGGCTGGTTTTAGGCTGGTTTAAGGCTGGTTTTAGGCTGGTTTTAGGCTGGTTTAAGGCTGGTTTTAGGCTGGTTTAAGGCTGGTTTAAGTCATATTTATCTGATAGATTCCAGTTTGTTCTTGTAAATGAAGAATCTTCCTCACACATTGGAGTAAGTCATGGAGTTCCTCAGGGTTCTGTGCTTGGACCCATTCTTTTTACTTTATACATGCTTCCATTAGGTAACATTATCAGACAGCATGGCATAAAGTTCCATTTCTATGCTGATGATACTCAGCTGTACTTATCTATGGAACCAGATGAAACCAACAGGTTGGTCTTAAAGTATGACTCAGACAGCTTCAGGGGGAAACTGTCCAGTTATATATAACATCTGTGCAGATGTTCTGTCTCTCTGGAGAGCAGCTGCTGCGTTCACTGACCTGCTGCTTTTCAGGAAAAGGAGCAATCATGTCCTTCAGCTGTCGGCCGATCGCCAGAACGCTCTCTGAGAGGAAGAGACAGAGAGGGACCGTCAGCTTTTACCTTCCTTTGGTGAGTCAAACAAGCAGGAAATGATGCGGCAGGAAGTGCTTCAGCTGTGGTGCCGACACTCTTCCCCACAGCCAACAGTAAGCTGCTGGCCTCAGTCACATGGTTTCAGGCGGACTCACCGTCCTCAGGAGGCGCAGGGAAAGGCTCAGATATCCTGGGAGGGGTGCGAGCTGCAGGAGAACAGAACCGACCCGTTAATAATGTCTGAAACTAAACCTGAATCTGTAACTCGGGTGTGGTGGCGCCGCTCCTCCTACAGATGGCGTTCTTCGGCTGGAAGATCTCCTTGTAGTCCTCAGCGTTGTGGATCTCCGCTGACGACAGCTTCTCATCCGCCTCGTCCTCGCTGGGGCTCCGCCTCTCGCCCTCGGGGCTCCGCCTGTCAGCGTCTGCGCACTGCTTCACCCTGATGACATCATCATGTGAGTGACGCCGCCTTGCGGGACCTTTTCTCTCAGAGCTGCGAACCGTACCTCTGCGAGCTGGTGGCCGGTCTCTCGTAGTTGCGGCGCAGAGCGGCTCCTTTGGGATCCTTGGGCTCTGTGAGCGGCTGATTGTCCTGGATGATTCCCCGGATCACAGAGCCGCCGCTGCTCTTCACCCTCTTCAGATCGACCACGTAGGACGAGACGCTGGACAGCTGGTGAGACACGCCGATCTGACGGAGGAGGAGGAGGAGTCAAAGAAGCGAAGGAGAAAACATCACAACATTTCCAACTATTTTTTACCACTTTGCCAAACAAACGGTTTCAGAGCCTTTGGGCCAAAGAACCTTTCTGAGCTGCTTTATCGGGACGTTTAACGCCTATAAACAGCTCGAGCTGCAGATCAGCTGCTCAGAGCATCTTTAAAGCCCAAACTTTGTTTTTAGGGACACTTTTGTTCTGCTTCCAGCCGCAGCTTCCTGCTTCCTGTCTGTGCTTCACTGTGATTGGTTGATCACAACAGATGGATGGGGCCTAAAGCTGAGGTTAAACTCCTCCCCCGGGGGCGGGGCTACCCACCAGCTGCTGGTTGCACACGGTGAGGTCCGACACCTTCCCCCAGCCCACCGGCACCACGTCGAAGCAGCGGTCCGGCTCCCAGCCGAAGACCCGCAGGGAGTCTGTGGCTCCGTTGTACAGACAGGAGCCGTCCGGACTGAACAAGAAGCACCTGAAAGCACAGGGACAGACGTCAGGGGCCGAGGTCAGGGGCCGAGGTCAGGGCCGAGGTCAGGGCCGAGGTCAGGGGCCGAGGTCAGGGCCGAGGTCAGGGGCCGAGGTCAGGGGCCGAGGTCAGGGCCGAGATCTGGGGCCGAGGTCAGGGGCCGAGATCTGGGGCCGAGGTCAGGGGCCGAGGTCAGGGGCCGAGGTCAGGGGCCGAGATCAGGGGCCGAGGTCAGGGGCCGAGATCTGGGGCCCGAGATCAGGGGCCGAGGTCAGGGGCCGAGATCAGAGGCCCGAGATCAGAGGCCCGAGATCAGGGGCCGAGATCAGGGGCCGAGGTCAGGGGCCCGAGGTCAGGGACAGACGTCAGGGGCCGAGGTCAGGGGCCGAGATCTGGGGCCGAGATCTGGGGCCGAGGTCAGGGACCGAGATCTGGGGCCGAGATCTGGGGCCGAGGTCAGGGGCCGAGATCAGGGGCCGAGGTCAGGGGCCCGAGATCAGGGGCCGAGATCAGGGGCCTGAGATCAGGGGCAGAGGTCAGGGGCCGAGATCAGGGGCCCGAGGTCAGGGGCCTCATGTCCAACCGCTGCAGTCAGAAAACTCACCTGACCGGAGACGTGTCTCCTTCCAACGAGCCGATCATCGTAAACTTCTCCATATCCCACAGTTTGATGCTCCTACAGGGAACACATGCATGTGCACGTGCACGCACACACACACACACACACACACACACACACACACACACACACACACACACACACACACACACACACACACACACACACACACACACACACACACACACACACACACACACACACACACACACACACACACACACACACACACACACACACACACACACACACACACACACACACACACACACATTTTATTTTAGTTAATTTGTTAAATTTGAATCTAACTTTGAAGAACTTTGTTGTTTTAAATGTGCTTTTTGTATTTTACTTTTGAAAAGAGGAGAAAAACATTTGAATTGATTTAAATGGATCAGAGACTCAGGAGCAGCAGAACAGTAAGCAACACAGAGGAACCAGCTGCAGCACATCTGCCTGCAGCTGTTCCAGTACCTGTCAGAGCTGCCTGAGGCCAGCAGGTACTCGTTAGGGTGGAACTGGACCATGTTGACGGCCGCAGAGTGAGATCTGAACTCTGTGATGGTCTTCCCCTGATTCAGGTCCCACAGCTGCCAGAGACAAGAGACGACAGCTGAGGACACCAAACACACCGGAACATCTGCAGCATCTGCAGCATCTGCAGCATCTGCAGCATCTGCAGCATCTGCAGCATCTGCAGAGACGCCACAGAGACAGATCCAGAACAAAGGACTGAGGTCCGCGGGTTGTGGACTCTTCCACCTGCTCAGAGGGCGACTGTTAGAGCTTAAAACTGACGAAGGTTTGATGGTTTTCAGCGCTGCTGCCAGTTAAACTGCAGCCGTTGGCGGGCTGAGCCCCACACAGGACACGACTTTGTTATGATGGACCCAGAAGGACCCAAATAAAGTCTAAATGATGCACGCAGCTGATTAAACTGCTGTGAAATGAGAGACTCCCTGATGTACAGAAACCTTCAGCGGTTTGTTGTTCTTTCTGCTCTAAACAGGGAAGGATTTGCTCCATTTTGTCCATCCTACTCCAGATGTGGCCACCTCTGCTGATCCGCCCCCCTCTGGCCGCTCACAGCTTCCAGCAGCTTGTGGGCGGGGCCAGTGCCTTACCTTCACGGTGCAGTCGTCGCCCGCCGAGGCCAACCACTTCCCATCGGGGCTGAAGGCGACGCTCCTGACCGGCTGAGTGTGACCCTGCAACACAAACACAGCTTCACCTGGGTCCAGACGCAGCAGGACGCCCCTCTGATGCTGCTTTGGTCAAAGCGAATCCTGAGGTGGAACAGCTGAGGGAGAACAGGGCAAACACAGGCCTTACCTTGTACTTGAACACGCATCCTCTCCTCCGTATGTCCCACAGCTGGAGGAGGGAAAGCTTTGTTAATGAGAGAAAGCACAGAGTGACGCAGACGGCGGCTCGCTTCACACACACCTTGATGTTGGTGTCCATGGAGGCGGAGGCCAGGAAGTTGGTGTAGGGGTGGAAGCTCAGGCTGGTGATGTTGGCTTTGTGTCCCATCAGAGTGTGTAGACCTGAGCACAGGAAGCACGTTACAGCCAGGAAACTGCTGGTCGTGTTCTGACCCGAGCCCAAGCAGAACCGAGCCCAAGCAGAACCGAGCCCAAGCAGAACCGAGCCCAAGCAGAACCGAGCCGCTCGCTTACAACAACATGAAGCTCCTGGATGTTCACACATGCTGATGTGTTGTAAAGAGCTGTGAGAGTTTAAAGACTGCAAAGAGGCCTGTGACCCCGCCCCCAGACACGCCCCCACATGCACACGCCCCCAGACACGCCCCCACATGCACACGCCCCCACGTGCACACTGAGCCTTACTCTTGGCAGCCTCCAGGTCCCACAGTCGTATGGATCCAGACTGTGAACCGGCCACAACCTGCTCCTCGGACATGTTGAACTGGAGACACTCCACCGGGTTCTTGTGACCCGTCAAACTCTGGGTCAGAACAAACAGAAACAAACAGGACATTTAGTGCACGTATCAGTGCACGTGTGCAACCAGATCAGATGATGCAGCAGGCAACAGGCGCTGTGACTGACTGCTACTCCCACCCTCTATGCACAATAAACACAAATCTTTGATAAGGAACCGGTTCTGGAGCAGGAACCGGAACCGCCTCAGGGAAGCAAACATGGTCCAGTTCTGGTTGGAATGAAGCCTGAAATGTTGTGACAGCTCAGTCTCACCATGATGCAGTTGGCCTTGCTGACGGTCCAGATGTTCACCCTGCAGTCCTCGCCTCCTGTGGCCAGCAGGCGGCCCGAGCTTTTGGCCAGAGCCAAACAGGAGACTGTGCGGGGGTGCGCCTCGAACTCCTCTGAACAACAACAGCACAGGAGGGACAAACTTCAGCTCAGAGCGCATCACACACACCTGTGGGAATAATGCTGCTACTCACGCAGGCGCCATGAGATCTTGGTGCTGCTGGCAGCAGCCATTCGGTTCACAGCGGCAGGCCGGCTGCTGACGTTAGTTCATGAGTTTAGTGCCAGTCTGAAGCTTCCTGCCCCTGCAGAGACACAACAGCAGAGACACGTCAGAGAGGGACTCACCGCTCTGTGGAGAGCTTTACCAGAGCCCAGTCTGAGAGGAGCTGCTGTCAGAACCTTCAGGGCCCGGTCCAACGTGAATGATCTCCTTTAGGAAACACCGGACCGTCCTTCCTGAGAGAAAGGAGCTCCAGAAACAGCTGGTTTCTCCGGTGTTTCCTAAAGGAGATCCTTAAGGAAGCGTCGGAGCTCCTTTCTCTCATGAAGGACGGTCCGGTGTTTCCTAAAGGAGATCCTTAAGGAAGCGTCGGAGCTCCTTTCTCTCATGAAGGATGGTCCGGTGTTTCCTAAAGGAGATCCTTAAGGAAGCATCGGAGCTCCTTTCTCTCATGAAGGACGGTCCGGTGTTTCCTAAAGGAGATCCTTAAGGAAGCGTCAGAGCTCCTTTCTCTCAGGAAGGACGGTCCGGTGTTTCCTAAAGGAGATCCTTAAGGAAGCGTCGGAGCTCCTTTCTCTCATGAAGGACGGTCCGGTGTTTCCTAAAGGAGATCCTTAAGGAAGCGTCGGAGCTCCTTTCTCTCCTGAAGGACGGTCCGGTGTTTCCTAAAGGAGATCCTTAAGGAAGCGTCGGAGCTCCTTTCTCTCAGGAAGGACGGTCCGGTGTTTCCTAAAGGAGATCCTTAAGGAAGCGTCGGAGCTCCTTTCTCTCCTGAAGGACGGTCCGGTGTTTCCTAAAGGAGATCCTTAAGGAAGCGTCGGAGCTCCTTTCTCTCAGGAAGGACGGTCCGGTGTTTCCTAAAGGATTTACTGAACATCTGGAGTTTCAGACCCACATCCCAGCTGGGTGTCAGAGTGCTCGTCTTTTCCTGATGGTGATGATGGTTGTCAGGAGGTTCAGGAACCAATCAAACAACAATAAGATCATCAAGAACTTCAAGGAGAGGTTAACTTGTTGTAAGGGCAGAGCTGGCTCAGGAAGGGCAGCATCTGCACCCACAGTGAGGCTTAAACTGGAGGTACATGTCAATGAAGGCCTTTGGAGCATGTGAAATGCTTGTAATTATACTCCAGTTTACCAAAAAAAACACCTGCCAAAAAGGTCTAAAAACATTGAAGAAGCAACATTAATCTGTAGAAACTCTTTTTCCACAAATAAAACAGCACAAACAGCTGGTTTTCTTTCAATGTGAATAAAAGGAGCAGCTTTTATTGAGCTACTCATGCTCCCTTCAGAACCAGAATCAGAACCAGAAAAACTCCCGCCAGATATCCGGCACCTGTGGAGCTTTAAGGACAGTTACCCGGAAATTACCTGTGAAATAAACGGTAAATAAAACACCTGAACTCGTCACGGACTTCGGTTAAAGTTAGTTTAACTGATTCAGAAGCTCCGTTAAAGTAAAGATTAGTAAACATAAACTCCGGTTCAGACCTTCACTAAACGACAGCTAGTTATGTCAACTGCAACTAGTTAGCAGCTGAGGTCACAGGTGGCGAACTAACTAACCGCCGTTAACGAGCAGCAGCTAACGTTAGCAGCCAGTTAGCAGCTAATAGCTCCGCCGGCTGTAAAGGAACAAACGCCAACGGGTATCCGTGTGCTCACCTTCATCTGCCGGCCACAGTGAACCATAAGAGCCGGTCAGCCAGGTCCCAGATGAGGCGTTACACCGCGGATAATCTGCCTCTTGTCGGCCGCTGATGACAACTTGTTGACGGTCTGGTTGATCCTCGACTGCAGCTTAGCAACTGAGTCACATACATCACTTCCGGTGACGTCACCAACGCGAATTAAGAAAAAAAAAAACTTTTTTAAGATCACATAACAGAAATTAGTTTAAAATGTGGACTTTTACTACAGACAGTTTTTATCAGTTTTGATCTCATAAATTAATATGTACATATGTGAATAAATTAGAGTGAAATTGATATTTTAGTTTTAATTTTAAACTGTAATAACATGACAAAATAAAAGATTTGATTCATCCCCACGAAAAGAAATTCACGCATTACAGTAGCGGGAATAAAAAGCCAAGAATAACCTCAACAAATTCAAAAGAAAGAGGAAAAAATGCAGCAAAGACCTGACAGGACCTGAGAGATGCATCTGGACCTTCAGCTGATCCATCTACTGTTGGCCCAAGCCTCATCAGAAATGGTCTCCATGGAAGGGTGGCTGTCAAGAAGCCGTTCTTAAGGAAGGGAAACAGGGAGAAAAGGCTGAGCTGTGCCAAATGACACAAGAAGTGGACTGAAAATCAGTGGCAACAGGTCTTATGGAGGGATGAATCCTCCCCAGAGCCCGGACCTCAACATTATTGAAGCAGTGTGGGATCATCTGACAGAGAACGGAACAAAAGGCAGCCCACATCCAAAGAAGAGCTTTGGGATGTCCTTCAAGAAGCCTGGAGAACTATTCCTGAAGCCTCCTTAAAGAAATGACAGAAAGCTTGTCTCAGAGGGTTCAGGCTGTGTTGGAGAATAAAGGAGCTCAGACCAGAGATTCACTTTAAAGCTGCTGAGAACTGATAAAAACTCTGTTTCTGCCTCAGATTCTGGGTTTATGTTTCATTATTTTTAATGTTTGGCTCAGTTCAGGTGTCAGCAGAACCAGGAACAAGTGCTGGATGACTGTTTTGACTCATTTTATTTATCCTTTGATAGTACTTTTACCTTTTTATAAACCTTTCACAGTTATAATAAATATGTTCAGAACCCTGAAAGCTGAATCTTTGCAGTTTTCAGTTTAATATTCACATTTTTATAAATATTCACAGTAATAAACAGTTTCAGGTTTGTTTTCATTTTCCACCAGAGTGAAAACTCTGAAGACCCCCCCACCTTCTTAAGAATTACGTCACGTGCCCCCCGCCACCACCCCGCCCCCCCACCACCAATTTCCTGGCTGCGTCAAACTGCCACAGACACACCGGAAATACCACAAATCAAGCTTGAAAATATAAGCTCACATGTTGGAGCGCTTTTGTTGTGCTGCAGGGACAATAAACATAAATCTACGTGGAGATAAATAAAGATAAATAAAGAGATAAAGTAAACAAAAACACAGAAATACTAAAAACATGCACAGAAGTATATTACTTATGATTTACTTTACGTTTTTATTTACATGTATTTATGTCCCAACATTTATTTTACTGTGAGTCACGAAAAACAATCAAAAGTGTGTTTTAATCCATTTAATCCAACCAATCAAATGATAAAACAACTAATTCAATAAAGTTCATCAAACAGAAATACTGAAAATCCCTGATCGATATGAAAGGTTCTGACACACAGATGATTTTCACAGTCGCTTCCTTCAGATTCTGCCTTTCCAACATCAGATGACGTCACAAAGACCGAGACGGACAGAATCGCAGCAGGTTCCGTCTGACGTCACCGTTTTATTGTGAAAGGGCCGGACCGGATGTGGGCGCGGTGCGTTGTGCGCAGCTTGACTCGGACCGTTTCCTGCTTCACTGTCGCTCCCGTCTCAGCTGAACAGAGCGGAACCAGCCCCGAACCACTGAAGCCCAGCAGTGTCGTGGGTCGCGGAGCGCGCGTGCAGGTTCCGTTGGGTCACCGGGACAGACGGCGGGAAAATGGCGAAGACGTACGACTACCTGTTCAAGCTGCTGCTGATCGGAGACAGCGGCGTCGGGAAGACCTGCCTGCTGTTCCGGTTCAGCGAGGACGCCTTCAACACCACCTTCATCTCCACCATCGGTGAGTCCGCTCCGCCCGGCGGGACCCAGCCGCCGGTGCCGGTGTCAGCCCGGTTCTGCTGAAGCAGGGAGGCAGGGGTCCGGCGTGACCTCTGACCCCGCTGGTCAGCGTCAGAATAGGGAAACAATCAGCTGATCAGCAGCTGATTCACTGTCAGCGAAAGGCTCCGTTTTCACACAGAACCTGCAGCTGGGTCAGAACAACTGCAGCTGAAAATACCCAAAAATCCAGCTTCTCAAAGCGGGCCAGAACCCCCAGATTCTGTGCTGCGTGTAAACACTCAGCTGGACTCACAAAAGTTCTGATAAACAGGCAACAGAAACCACTGTTTCCATGTTAAATACCTCAGGAACCAGGACCAGAACCGGACTTTTAAAGTCCATGTAAACATGTCATTCAGACTGAAACCGGACCCAGATGTAAACACTCAGCTGGACTCAGATGTAGAATCTGTTTTCAGTGTTTTGTGACTTTAACACCATCAAGATTAACGAATAAATTCTTATAAAGTCCAGTTTCCCAGCTGTTTGTTCGCTAACTGAACCTCCCAGAGCTGTGCTAAATTAGAACTTTTACTACAATAAATTAAAACTTAACAAGCTCATTTAGGAAATGACAGAAATGGAAAATACAGATTTTTATGTTAAAATGTTGAAGGTAAAAGTACAAAAACCTGTAACTTCCAAACAGTTCAAACTTTTTACAGAGTTTCATTGGCTGTGTGACCTGTCAATCATCCGTAAGCTCATCTGTGACTGGTTCAGACGAAACTCTGAAGAAAAGGGGCGGGCTCTTCTTCTCAACTCAGACTCCCATTGGTTGTTGCAGACTGTAGACAAACTGCTGTCAGTCAGAAGCTGAGGAGGTGGGCGCCATCTTATAATGGGGCGTCTTTGAGTTCAAACGGGTCAGAGGAGGATGTGTTGAAGGTCAGACCCGACATGATGTTCTGATGATGTTGCAGGAAGGTTCTGGTTGGAGTCAGAGCGGCTGAACGAAGACAAACTGCAGAAACGAGTCGGGTCACACCTCAGTGACTGAGCTCTTCTGCCTTTGTGAGGACATTCAGTCTTAAACCCGGTTCCAACCAGAACTCTGAAAGCAGGTCCAGACCCACAAACGGGCTCTGAGGGTTCGTCCCAAACAGAGGACAGTAAATGATGTCCTCACAGGGACCGGAACCTGTGTTTAGATTAGATTCAGCTTTATTATTCGTGTTCTGATGAGTCAGCGGTGTTGCTTTAGGCCCGTTTGGACGGATCCGGTTTAATGTACCGGGGTTCCTCTCTGCAGCCCAGAGCTGCTCAGAACCACAGAGGTGCTGTTTGTCTCCTCTGAGGTGTGTGGGCTCACCTTTTTCTTCAGAACCAGCGCCTGGACGTGTTGGGTTCACAGACCTGATGGATGTGGTTCTGTTTGCCTTTGGTCTCTGAACACTGTGAGGACCAAGAACGGGTTTTATAAATGGGTCGAGGTGAACCGAACCAGAGCTGAAAACCATGAGCTCAGCGGATCTTAGATCTGGACCAGCTGTGAGTCGGTGCTGATCTGGACCCGGACCTCCTGCTAAGAGTCGGGTTTAAGCGTGATGATGACCGGGCTCTGGACCAGAACCAGCTCAGAGGACAGGGTCTGACTGGTCCAAAAGCTCTCCAGTCGGTGCTGGTGAATGTTCTACTGGTGGTCGGACTGAAGGCGCCGTGATGTCAGAGGTCAGCTGACTCAGAGTGTGTGTGTGTAATTCTGTCCCTGTGAGGACCGGTTTGAGCCTCAGGCCTTTATCTGGACCTCCAGCACTGACAGAACTTCAGAGGCCGTGGTTTGAGGGCCGGGTCAGAACCGGGCTGAGGTGCGGGTCAGAACCGGGCTGAGGTGTGGGTCAGAACCGGGCTGAGGTGCGGGTCAGAGCGAGGTTCTGGGAATGCCTCCTCTGTCCAGAATGTGTCGGCGGGCCGAGCTGAGGACAAAGGAGCATTGATGCAGCAGCTCCTCTGAGCATGTGACAGGAAGCTGCAGCAGCGTGTGCACGGCTGTGCACGGCTGTGCACGGCTGTGCACGGCTGTGCACGTGTGACCACAGTCAGCTGTGAGGAGGTCTCCAGATCTTTCTTCTTCTCTGGTTGTGTCACTGACCTCAGCTGCAGGTTTCCGTCACAAGCAGCAGAACGAGTTTCACTTCCTGTCGAGGAAACAGAGAACGCCGGAGGGGCGGAGCTACTGAAGAATGGAGGGAAGGGGCGGAGCTGCTTCTGTGGCTCAGTTTGGTTCAGCTCGCTGCCACTAGGTCTGCGTCACATGACAGGAAGCAGAGTTTGTCCCTGGCAGGAAGTGTTCTGGTTATTTATTATATTCGTTTGTTATTCAGCTTCACAGAGACATTAAAACGATTTAAAAGTTAAACAAAAGAAAGAAGAAGAAGAAGAGATAAAATCAGAAGTTAAAACATGTTTTAAAACTCAAAAGCAGCTGAAAATAGACTCAAACACGCCGAGTTCAGCTGATCTGAGGCTTTCTGGGAGTTTGTTCCAGACATGTGGAGCATAGAAGCTGAATGCAGCTTCTCCAGGTCTGGTTCTGACTCTGGGAACTGATAAAGAACCGGATCCAGATGACCTGAGGGGTCTGGGAGGTTCATAGTGGGTCAGGAGGTCACTGATGTGTTTTGGACCATTCAGAGCTTTATGGACCAGCATCAGAACTTTAAAGTCTCTCCTCTGATGGACCAGCATCAGAACTTTATGGACCAGCATCAGAACCTTATGGATCAGCATCAGAACTTTAAAGTCTATCCTCTGATGGACCGGCAGCCGGTGGAAAGGCCTCACAGCTGGACTGATGTGCTCCACTGGAGCAGCTGGGTTTAGGACCCGTAAAGATTCTGTTACAATAATCAAACTAAAGATAGATGCATGGACCGGTTTCTGCAGGACCGGTTTCTGCAGGACCGGTTTCTGCAGGACCGGTTTCTGCAGGTCCGGTTTCTGCAGGTCCGGTTTCTGCAGGTCCGGTTTCTGCAGGACCGGTTTCTGCAGGACCGGTTTCTGCAGGTCCGGTTTCTGCATGGACCGGTTTCTGCAGGTCCGGTTTCTGCAGGTCCGGTTTCTGCAGGACCGGTTTCTGCAGGACCGGTTTCTGCAGGACCGGTTTCTGCAGGACCGGTTTCTGCAGGACCGGTTTCTGCAGGTCCGGTTTCTCCAGGTCCGGTTTCTGCAGGACCGGTTTCTGCAGGACCGGTTTCTGCAGGTCCGGTTTCTGCAGGTCCGGTTTCTGCATGGACCGGTTTCTGCAGGTCCGGTTTCTGCAGGACCGGTTTCTGCAGGTCCGGTTTCTGCATGGACCGGTTTCTGCAGGTCCGGTTTCTGCAGGACCGGTTTCTGCAGGTCCGGTTTCTGCAGGTCCGGTTTCTGCAGGACCGGTTTCTGCAGGACCGGTTTCTGCAGGTCCGGTTTCTGCAGGTCCGGTTTCTGCAGGACCGGTTTCTGCAGGTCCGGTTTCTCCAGGTCCGGTTTCTGCAGGACCGGTTTCTGCAGGACCGGTTTCTGCAGGTCCGGTTTCTGCAGGTCCGGTTTCTGCATGGACCGGTTTCTGCAGGTCCGGTTTCTGCAGGACCGGTTTCTGCAGGTCCGGTTTCTGCAGGTCCGGTTTCTGCAGGACCGGTTTCTGCAGGTCCGGTTTCTCCAGGTCCGGTTTCTGCAGGACCGGTTTCTGCAGGTCCGGTTTCTGCAGGTCCGGTTTCTGCAGGTCCGGCTGTGGCAGCAGAGCTTTGAACATTATTCTGAAGGTGATAGAAGGCTGACCTGTTCTTAGGATTCTGTTCACTCTGCCTGAAACCAACTCTGTGGGTCATATTTGAGCTTTTCGATGGTTCTGGTTCTGGCTTTCTGACCTTTTTGATCAGATTTATTGATCCCTCATCAGGGAAAAGGACTCTTTGTGTCTGTTGAGGTCCAAACGTGTGGCGTGCTGAGTCAGGCGGTTGCTGTTGGTCTCAGTCATGTGACCAGGACAGGGTTCTGGGGGGGGGGACAGACCCGGTCAGCTGACAGATTTACCACTCGGAGCGCTTGTTTTACACGCCTGCATGTGCCAGCTGGGTGGAGCTAACAGCAGCAGCTCCTTCAGAGGCTCAGGGACCCGAGTCCTGTTGGCCTCACATGGATCGTTCTGCGTCTTTTTCTCCGTTTGCTGTTTCTTTATTTTCTTCCACTTCTTCTTTCAAATGATGATAGATGTTCAGACTGAATGAATGAAGGTGACATATTCAGTAAAACTCCTTCTTCCTGCTCCTGGGAGCAGATATCAGGGGTCAGAGGTCACCAGCCGGTGTAAAACTCCCCAAAAACACAACCCTGGGATTTATTTAGTTCCCTTTGTGTGAAAGTTCCTCATTTAACGAGCCGTTCTGATTTTAATTTCTAAAGTAGTCACTCCTTAAGTTGGCTCCGCCTCCTCTGCTAAGCCCCGCCCACTCACCTCCACCCTGCTGGACGGATGAAGCCAGCTTCTGGTGGAAATGTTCTGCTGTCAGCTGCACTGAGGAGCATGCATCTTCCATCCAGCAGCAGCCTCAGAGGATATAAGAGCCCAGTGGATAAACTATATCTGAGGCTAATGTTCCAGCAGAGTTAGCTAAAGACTGTGAATGTGCAGCAAACACTTTTCATCCCACTGTTTTAACAACTTGGTCCAGTTCAACGCTGGACTGAAGGAACTGAGCCACAAAGAGGATCAGTTCCAACTCTCAGAGCCTGAACTTCAGAGCAGGGAAATGGAAGCATCTGAGAAATAACTCCTCATGGTTTATTTACTGATTTATTTCTTCCTTTAGCAGCAGCTAATGCTAACAGCTTAGCTAATGAAATAACTCCTCATGGTTTATTTACTGATTTATTTCTTCCTTTAGCAGCAGCTAACGCTAACAGCTTAGCTAATGAAATAACTCCTCATGGTTTATTTACTGATTTATTTCTTCCTTTAGCAGCAGCTAACGCTAACAGCTTAGCTAATGAAATAACTCCTCATGGTTTATTTACTGATTTATTTCTTCCTTTAGCAGCTAACGCTAACAGCTTAGCTAATGAAATAACTCCTCATGGTTTATTTACTGATTTATTTCTTCCTTTAGCAGCAGCTAACGCTAACAGCTAAGCTAATGAAATAACTCCTCGTGGTTTATTTACTGATTTATTTCCTCCTTTAGCAGCAGCTAACGCTAACAGCTTAGCTAATGAAATAACTCCTCATGGTTTATTTACTGATTTATTTCTTCCTTTAGCAGCAGCTAACGCTAACAGCGTAGCTAATGAAATAACTCCTCGTGGTTTATTTACTGATTTATTTCCTCCTTTAGCAGCAGCTAACGCTAACAGCTTAGCTAATGAAATAACTCCTCATGGTTTATTTACTGATTTATTTCCTCCTTTAGCAGCAGCTAACGCTAACAGCTTAGCTAATGAAATAACTCCTCATGGTTTATTTACTGATTTATTTCTTCCTTTAGCAGCAGCTAACAGCTAACAGCTTAGCTAATGAAATAACTCCTCATGGTTTATTTACTGATTTATTTCCTCCTTTAGCAGCAGCTAACGCTAACAGCTTAGCTAATGAAATAACTCCTCATGGTTTATTTACTGACTTATTTCCTCCTTTAGCAGCAGCTAACGCTAACAGCTTAGCTAATGAAGATGACGTACACCAACTTCTAAGGAGTTACTGCTGTTCCTTTCTGAAAGATTAACATTATTGTTCCCACATTACTTTGTTAGCTGAAGCTAACGCTAACAGCTTAGCTAATGAAGATGACGTACACCAACTTCTAAGGAGTTACTGCTGTTCCTTTCTGAAAGATGAACATTATTGTTCCCACATTACTTTGTTAGCAGCAGCTAACGCTAACAGCTTAGCTAATGAAGATGACGTACACCAACTTCTAAGGAGTTACTGCTGTTCCTTTCTGAAAGATGAACATTATTGTTCCCACATTACTTTGTTAGCTGAAGCTTTCTAGCTGAACGGTTCCGTTCTGTAACTCAGACAACCTGCAGCTGTGTTTAAGGTGTGTTTCCAACACAACACCGGTCCTCTCCTCACTCTGAGATAATAAACATGAATCAAACTGTGAACCTGCAGCTGTGCCTCAGCTCAGTTTGTCTCTGTTTCAGGAATCGACTTTAAGATCCGGACGGTCGATCTGGACGGGAAGAAGATCAAACTCCAGATCTGGTGAGTTCAGTTCCACTCGGAGCCCTGGCAGGTGACATATTGATTGGTCAGATGATTGATGTGTTGATCTGTGCGTCTGCAGGGACACGGCAGGTCAGGAGCGCTTCAGGACCATCACCACAGCCTATTACAGAGGAGCTATGGTAAGCCACGCCCCCTCCATCAGTCAAACTGCTCTGCTGGCCTCAGCGTGATGTCACTTCCTGTCTGTTGCAGGGCATCATGCTGGTGTATGACATCACCAACGAGAAGTCGTTTGACAACATCAGGAACTGGATACGCAACATTGAGGAGGTAAGCCCCGCCCCTCGCATGACTTCAAGTCATGTGATCAACTGTGAGGCTAAAGCATCGGCGAATGCAGGTAATCAATATCTGATGTGAGTAACTGACCCGGTGACCCGGGCCGTGTTTGTTCAGCACGCCTCGTCAGACGTGGAGCGGATGGTTCTGGGAAACAAGTGCGACATGAACGACAAGAGACAGGTGTCCAAGGAGCGGGGAGAGAAGGTCAGAGACGGTATTGATCAGTGATCAGAAACATTTTCCTGGACTGTAAACTGCTCCGTTTAACGCCAGCTGCTCTCCTTCAGCTCGCCATCGACTACGGGATCAAGTTTCTGGAAACCAGCGCCAAGTCCGGCATCAACGTGGAGGAGGTGAGTCCTGATCCCCACGCACACACGTGCACACGCACACACGTGCACACGCACGGCGTCAGACTCACCGTGGCGTGCTTCCCTCCTCAGGCCTTCCTCACGCTCGCCAGAGACATCATGAGCCGACTCAACAGGAAGATGGTGAGTGTGGAGCGGCGTGCGGTTTGTTCCCATTGCCATGACAACGTGTTGCACGGTCACGTGATCTTGTGTTGTTCCACAGAGCGACAACAACCCGGCGAGCGGAGGCGGATCCGTGAGCATCACAGAGCCTCGCTCCAAGAAGAGCCTGTTCAGGTGCACGCTGCTGTAGGCGGAGCCTCCTGCAGCAGCTGTGGCTCCTCCTCCTTCCTCTTCTTCTGCCGAGCTGTCGGACTGGCAGGCGCCGTGGCGCCGTGGCTCCTCCCCGGTTCGGTGCAGAGATCCTGGAGGTGGCGAGGAAGGAGGACTGAGATGAAGAGCCGGACTGTTTCTGCTTCCAGAGGATCCGATCCGATCCGATCCTGGAGAACAAACTGATTCTGTTACACACCTGACATCAGAGCGCCACGGCACGGCGGCGCCGTTACAGGGCGGTCCAACAAACTCCAACACAGTTTGCTTCCTGAGAGCGGTACCACGGCTCAGCCCTGTCAGAACCAAACTGTGTCGGACCTTCTTGGAAACCTGGAAAATATGAAATTCTTAAATCAGAGACTCAGACGTAGATCAAAGTTTCCTCCTCAGATCGAGTTCAAACGACTGTTTTTCATTTAATTCGGTTCTAAATCACAACAAATGTCATCTGAAGGCACTTTGAGCTCAACCCAGCAGGCTGGGCCTATAGCAGCAGAATTATGGGATGTTTCAGGCTCACCTGAGCCATCCCTAACTATAAGCTTTATCAGAAAGGAAAGTTTCAGCCTGATCTTAAAGGTAGAGAGGGTGTCTGCTTCCTGAAGCCAAACTGGCAGCTGGTTCCACAGAGAGGGGCCTGATAACTGAAGGCTCTGCCTCCCATTCTGCTTTTAGGGGCCTGATAACTGAAGGCTCTGCCTCCCATTCTGCTTTTAGGGGCCTGATAACTGAAGGCTCTGCCTCCCATTCTGCTTTTAGGGGCCTGATAACTGAAGGCTCTGCCTCCCATTCTGCTTTTAGGGGCCTGATAACTGAAGGCTCTGCCTCCCATTCTGCTTTTAGGGGCCTGATAACTGAAGGCTCTGCCTCCCATTCTGCTTTTAGGGGCCTGATAACTGAAGGCTCTGCCTCCCGTTCTGCTTTTAGGGGCCTGATAACTGAAGGCTCTGCCTCCCATTCTGCTTTTAGGGGCCTGATAACTGAAGGCTCTGCCTCCCATTCTGCTTTTAGGGGCCTGATAACTGAAGGCTTTGCCTCCCATTCTGCTTTTAGGGGCCTGATAACTGAAGGCTCTGCCCTATTCTGCTTTTAGGGGCCTGATAACTGAAGGCTCTGCCTCCCATTCTGCTTTTAGGGGCCTGATAACTGAAGGCTCTGCCTCCCATTCTGCTTTTAGGGGCCTGATAACTGAAGGCTCTGCCTCCCATTCTGCTTTTAGGGGCCTGATAACTGAAGGCTCTGCCTCCCATTCTGCTTTTAGGGGCCTGATAACTGAAGGCTCTGCCTCCCATTCTGCTTTTAGGGGCCTGATAACTGAAGGCTCTGCCTCCCATTCTGCTTTTAGGGGCCTGATAACTGAAGGCTCTGCCTCCCATTCTGCTTTTAGGGGCCTGATAACTGAAGGCTCTGCCTCCCATTCTGCTTTTAGGGGCCTGATAACTGAAGGCTCTGCCTCCCATTCTGCTTTTAGAAACTCTGGGAACCACAAGGAAACCTGCAGCCTGGGAGCAAAGTGCTCTGTTGGGGAAATATCCAACTGTGAGATCTTTAAGATGTGATGGAGCTCGGTCATTAAGAGCTTTATATGTGAGGAGAAGAATCTTAAATTCTATTCTGAATCTAACAGGGAGCCAATGAAGAGAAGCTAAACCTGGAGAAACATGATCTCTGCTGTTAGATCTCATCAGAACTCTGGCTGCAGGGTTTTGGATCAGCTGGAGGAGGCTGATATGACTTCAGTTCAGCCTCCTCCAGCTGACCTGAGCGGAAACAGCCAATCAGAGGCAGGATGAGTCTGAGGTCATCAGCTGAAGTAAATGTTGGTCGATTTGTTTCCATCAGCTGGTTTGATGAGTATCGACATTTTCACTGAAAGATAAAAACCTTTTTGAGAGAAAATATATTTTTTTGTAATTTCCATAATTTCTGAATTCAGCGGCACTTTGGAGGCGGAGCTGCAGCACAGCAGAGAGGGAGGAGCCTTCATTAGTTCACCTTTTCAAGAGGTTAGTTCTAACAGGAAGTCATCTCAGGGCAAAGACTGTCCCGATCATTACAATCCAATCGCTTCTGTTCTCAGATCAATGATCCGCCACAAACTGTCTTTCTCGCCTTCATCAGTCAGAAATGTTTCAGAACCAAAGAGTTCTGATTCAAAATGGATCCAGTTTTTCTGCTGATTCTTTTCATTTCGTCTCTTAAAATAAATTAACATAAATGTTATTTTTTCAAACTCAAATTTAACCGAAGATTTTTTTGTGACTTTAAATGATTTTGTCACGGAGGCTGAAGGACGTCACCGCTGCTTTATCCGATCAGTGGTCGGCTTTCTGAAGGATTTGATTGGTCGCTCTCAGCGTGATGTCACAGATCCTCCCAGTTCTGACCCGACCCGTCGGCACGCGGCTGGGCTGGGATCAGCTGCTGTGTGTTGTGTTTACAGACTTCTGTTCGTTTCTAACTCGCTATGCAAAAACCACTTGTTTGTGTTACTGAGCTTCACAGATGATCAGATGTATTGATCCGCTGATCAGGACGATCAGGAGGATGATTTGTTTTGTCCATTGACAGATGTCTTGAGTTTATTTTTTTACGTACCTTTCCGGTTAAAAGCTTTCTGTCATTAACTCTTCTTTCATGAAAACATTTGTTTTTAAATAAACTTCTTTTGTATTTGGGAGTTTTTTGTGTTCAGACGAAGGTTCTTATAAAAAGATCAGAAACGTTTCTGTGGTCCAGCAGCTTCCGGGGTGTGAATGATGGCACCAACAGCTCCTTCCTGTCCACGCCCCTACTTAAATATGCAAATTATATGTAAATGAGCCCTACACCTGCGATTTCTCTCTCTGCAAGATCAGAAAATAAAGAAAAAAGAATGCGTAAGACGGGAAAAGAAAAACTTAACGGAAAGCTGGATGCAGCTGCTACTTTCTGAGGTGGAGGCGCAGAAATGTGCTCTTTGGCCTCCGATATAAGCAGCAAACGTGGGGGGGGGGTGTGCGAGGCCTTTAATGCTGTGGGGTCTGAGACACAAGCAGAGCTGAAAAAGAAATGGTCTGATATTAAGGTGGATGTGAAGCGGCTGGCTGCCCACCGCCGAGGTGTGGCTAAAACAGGCGGGGGGGACAGGAGAAGAGGGGCCCACCCTGTTTGAACAGAGTTGGCCCAACTATGGGTGACACTGCTCTCGGGGGGGGGGGGGGGGGTGACTCTGATTAAAGGTAAATAGCTGTATTTGTGTAACTCACAACAAACGTGTTCTTACAGTAATCAGAGCTGAAGTGCGCCGGGGAAAAGGTGAGACTGATTAAGACATTTCACACAGAGACGATCAGGGGCCTGTTAGAAAGATCTTAAGCTGCTGTTTAACCAGCAAAAAAACAGCAAGTTACTAACTTTAACCACCAACTATGATGCTATGAAGACGGGATAGAAACTGGGGGGGGGGGCACATGCTCAGTCCACGTCACGGGGAATAATATTAGGACAATTACAGGAATAAAGTTACTCACCAAGAAGCCACCCATCGTGCACAGCTTGTAGTCTGTTCCCAACAGTTCTGTTACTGAATGTATGAATCGTGCGTTGAACCAGCAAATCCTCTCAGGCTCTGAACACACGCTCTCTCCTCATTGCACCATTTATAAAGTCTAAAGCAGACATTGTTTTTAATGTTATGCAACAATGATAATTGTTTTAATGGTATCACTGCAACACTCTGCATGCTTTTATATCCACTCTAACTGTAATTGCAGACTCATGGTTGTGTTAATTGTTCATGTGTCCCAGATGTGCACATCAGTCACTCTGAGGACAGATTTATTTATTATAACAGTTTCCCAACGTCACCTCTAGGTGTCGCCAAAGAATCAGCAGCTGTAGAAAAGTGCGTACGACAGCACTGAAGTTGGCGTGAGGCACCGCACATTTCCACGGTCATTTAGCTCTGATGCATCTGATCGTTGACGTGAAAAAGTGCGAACGCCACTTTTTGACTTTTTGTACACGAGGCCCCTGGAGTCTAGTTTATTTTGACATTTCTGGCTTTCCACAGTCAAACTGGACCCTTTAATACCATAAGAACAATGGCCTAAAAGCTTAAAATACGTATAGATTATGTGCAGGTGAGACCTGCAGGTGAGGGGCTTCAGGTTTCCCGGGTCCTTCAGCGCTGCATGTTCCTCACGTGTCGTGGGTTCTAAAACACCCGGTTCAAATGAATGGGTCAGCCCAGCAGAGGCTGACGAGGACCCATTCATTTCATTCAGCTGAACCAGGTGTACTGGAGCAGGGAAACATGCAGGGCTGCGTAGATCGAGGACCTGGACTGGGTCACATGGTTCACCTGTCAGCACCAGGTTCTGGTTCCTCAGCCCAGAGGATCAGCCTGAGCACACACACAGAATCTGTTTTCCGTTTTCAACAAACACGTTTATTGTTCAAGTAAGAAAAGTGTCAGCTGACGCTCGGCCGCGCCTTTATTTACACACATGTACAGTCGATCCGGCAGAACCGGAACCTAAAGACTGACCTCGGATCAGCAACAACCTGAAGAGCCAACAGTTAATATTTACATGAAGAAGAACGCAGCTCAGATCAGGCACAAAGTGTCTCAAACCGCCCTGGAAGCGTGGCGCTGGTAGTCCTCCAACCTGAACACGCAGACAGGAAGTCACACGTTTCACGGCGGCGTGGTGAAATCAACGCAGCGGCGGCGTCTGCAGGTGACTCACAGCGGCGTCCTGTGAGGAAGAGCATCAGCCAGTGAAGGTCAGATGATGGTGGCTGGGCTGATGACTGCAGCAGCCTTCTGGGAATGAACAGAAATCATGTGACTGATGACATCATCACAGTCACGGTCGCGTCATGGTGAACTACATCCTGTTCAGGTAACTCACAGGTGAGATATAGTCTCTGTTCAGCAGCTGCTTGTTGGGGGACGAGCAGGGGGGGGCGGGCTCCTCGGGCAGCGCCTCCTGGAGGTGGGAGGAGACGCAGCCGCTGTCGGAGCCGGTGGAGCCGGAGAGGCAGCGAGACGACGAGCCAGAACTCTCAGTGGCTGTGGAGAGAAAGCAGAGCATGATGGGAAATGTAGGCTGCACAGTTCCTCCTGAGAATCTGTAGCACACAGGTGTGTTGGTCAGCAGGAGGCGGAGCTACAGGACACAGGATCAGTGCGTGTACGTACTCATGGAGGGCTGGCTGCTGGTCTCATGTTCCTGCTCGTCTTCTTCAATACACGAGGTGCCGAAGGAGGAGTCGGCAGCAGGAGACGTGGGGAGCGACTGGCTGTAAGAGGACGGCAGGTGAGTGACAGCTGTGTACAGGTGAGTGACAGCTGTGTACAGGTGAGTGACAGCTGTGTACAGCTGTGTACAGGTGAGTGACAGCTGTGTACAGCTGTGTACAGGTGAGTGACAGGTGAGTGACAGGTGTGACAGCTGTGTACAGGTGAGTGACAGGTGTGTACAGCTGTGTACAGGTGTGTGACAGCTGTGTACAGGTGAGTGACAGGTGTGTACAGGTGTGTACAGGTGAGTGACAGCTGTGTACAGGTGAGTGACAGCTGTGTACAGCTGTGTACAGGTGTGTGACAGCTGTGTACAGGTGAGTGACAGGTGTGTACAGCTGTGTACAGGTGAGTGACAGCTGTGTACAGGTGAGTGACAGCTGTGTACAGCTGTGTACAGCTGTGTAAAGGTGAGTGACAGCTGTGTACAGGTGAGTGACAGCTGTGTACAGCTGTGTACAGGTGTGTGACAGCTGTGTACAGGTGAGTGACAGGTGTGTACAGGTGAGTGACAGGTGTGTACAGCTGTGTACAGGTGAGTGACAGCTGTGTACAGGTGAGTGACAGCTGTGTACAGGTGTGTACAGGTGAGTGACAGCTGTGTACAGCTGTGTACAGGTGTGTGACAGCTGTGTACAGGTGAGTGACAGGTGTGTACAGCTGTGTACAGGTGAGTGACAGCTGTGTACAGGTGAGTGACAGCTGTGTACAGGTGAGTGACAGCTGTGTACAGGTGAGTGACAGGTGTGTACAGGTGTGTACAGGTGAGTGACAGCTGTGTACAGGTGAGTGACAGCTGTGTGACAGCTGTGTACAGGTGTGTACAGCTGTGTACAGGTGAGTGACAGGTGAGTGACAGGTGTGTACAGGTGAGTGACAGCTGTGTACAGGTGTGTACAGCTGTGTACAGGTGAGTGACAGCTGTGTACAGCTGTGTACAGGTGTGTGTACAGCTGTGTATAGGTGAGTGACAGCTGTGTACAGGTGAGTGACAGCTGTGTACAGCTGTGTACAGGTGAGTGACAGGTGAGTGACAGCTGTGTACAGCTGTGTACAGGTGTGTGACAGCTGTGTACAGGTGAGTGACAGGTGTGTACAGGTGTGTGACAGCTGTGTACAGGTGAGTGACAGGTGTGTACAGGTGTGTACAGGTGAGTGACAGCTGTGTACAGGTGTGTGTACAGGTGAGTGACAGCTGTGTACAGGTGTGTGTACAGGTGAGTGACAGCTGTGTACAGGTGAGTGACAGCTGTGTACAGGTGTGTGCAGGTGAGTGACAGCTGTGTACAGGTGAGTGACAGCTGTGTACAGGTGTGTACAGCTGTGTACAGGTGTGTACAGGTGAGTGACAGCTGTGTACAGGTGAGTGACAGCTGTGTACAGGTGTGTGCAGGTGAGTGACAGCTGTGTACAGGTGAGTGACAGCTGTGTACAGGTGTGTACAGGTGAGTGACAGCTGTGTACAGGTGAGTGACAGCTGTGTACAGGTGTGTACAGGTGTGTACAGGTGAGTGACAGCTGTGTACAGGTGAGTGACAGGTGAGTGACAGCTGTGTACAGGTGAGTGACAGCTGTGTACAGGTGTGTGTACAGGTGAGTGACAGCTGTGTACAGGTGAGTGACAGGTGTGTACAGGTGTGTACAGCTGTGTACAGGTGAGTGACAGCTGTGTACAGGTGTGTGTACAGGTGAGTGACAGCTGTGTACAGGTGAGTGACAGGTGTGTACAGGTGTGTGTACAGGTGAGTGACAGCTGTGTACAGGTGTGTACAGGTGTGTGACAGCTGTGTACAGGTGTGTACAGGTGAGTGACAGCTGTGTACAGGTGAGTGACAGCTGTGTACAGGTGTGTACAGGTGAGTGACAGCTGTGTACAGGTGTGTACAGGTGTGTACAGGTGAGTGACAGGTGTGTACAGGTGAGTGACAGCTGTGTACAGCTGAGTACAGGTGAGTGACAGGTGTGTACAGGTGTGTACAGCTGTGTACAGGTGAGTGACAGCTGTGTACAGGTGAGTGACAGGTGTGTACAGGTGTGTACAGGTGTGTACAGCTGAGTGACAGCTGTGTACAGGTGAGTGACAGGTGTGTACAGGTGTGTACAGCTGTGTACAGGTGAGTGACAGCTGTGTACAGGTGAGTGACAGGTGTGTACAGG
>NW_027325356.1:1072500-1075000 GCF_036924035.1 Leuresthes tenuis | reverse complement strand
TCTGTTCTCTGTTAGCTTCCTTCTGTTCTCTGCTAGCTGCCTTCTGTTCTCTGCTAGCTTCCTTCTGTTCTCTGCTAGCTTCCTTCTGTTCTCTGCTAGCGTCTTTCTGTTCTCTGCTAGCTTCCTTCTGTTCTCTGCTAGCGTCTTTCTGTTCTCTGCTAGCTTCCTTCTGTTCTCTGCTAGCGTCTTTCTGTTCTCTGCTAGCTTCTTTCTGTTCTCTGCTAGCGTCTTTCTGTTCTCTGCTAGCTTCCTTCTGTCCTCTGCTAGCGTCTTTCTGTTCTCTGCTAGCTTCCTTCTGTTCTCTGCTAGCGTCTTTCTGTTCTCTGCTAGCGTCTTTCTGTTCTCTGCTAGCTTCCTTCTGTTCTCTGCTAGCGTCTTTCTGTTCTCTGCTAGCTTCCTTCTGTTCTCTGCTAGCTTCCTTCTGTTCTCTGCTAGCGTCTTTCTGTTCTCTGCTAGCTTCTTTCTGTTCTCTGCTAGCTTCTTTCTGTTCTCTGCTAGCTTCCTTCTCAGCTAATAAGCTAACGTGTTTGTTCTACTCAGTGAACTGGATATGTGAAGACAAACAGCTGACTCTGAATAACTCACGTCGCAGTCTCGGATGGCGTCCATGGCCAGCAGGTCGTTGCCGTGGCGAAGCTGGAACTTGACCATGTTGGTGGCATTCTGCAGCGTGGTAAGCTCCGCCTCCTGCGTCACACCCACCTCCTTCATGAGGTCAGTGAGCAGCAGGGCATATTTACTCATCCTCTGAACGGGCTTCAGCAGGTAGGACGACAGGTCCATCTTATCTCCCAGCTCCAGCTGCTTCCTCTGCAGGGGGGAGGGGGGGCGGGGTCAGAGAGGGGGGAGAGGGGCGGGGTCAGAGAGGGGCGGGGTCAGAGGGGGGGAGAGGGGCGGGGTCAGAGGGGGGGAGAGGGGCGGGGTCAGAGGACTGGGGAGGTTCTGATCCACATTTTTTTGCCTCCCAATACGATACGATATTTTTTTTAAAACAAATAAACAGATATAAATGTACTAAATGACTTATTTAATAATTGTGCAAACAATCTTAACCATAAAATATAACAAGTGTAACTTGTTCAGAGCAATTAGGGATTCAACATCCAATGTAAAACAAAATAATAAATAAATAAAACAGCTTCTTGGTAAATCATATGTTGTCCCAACTTAATTTTTCACCACCAGAGGGCAGAAAGCTCTTGAATGGACAAGGGGGAAATAAAAAAATAAAAAATCGGCCCATTGTAACAGATATCTGATCCAAATATTGGACCCTACAGAGACCCTGAGGTCAGAGGTCACAGGAAGCTGCGGTTCTCACCCTGAAGAAGGCGTGTCCGTGGTTGGCGAGCAGAGCGTCAGACTTGGGCTTGTTCTTGCTGTACAGAGCGTAGAGACCGAACTGCTCCTGCTGCTCAACACAAACACACAGTCAGACACGCATCTGTGCACGTGGGGAGGCGTGTGCACGTGGGGAGGCGTGTGCACGTGGGGAGGCGTGTGCATGTGCATGTGTGTGCGTGTGGTTCCTACGTGTCGGAGGAAGCAGTGCGGGACCCTCAGCGGGTGTTTCCAGCACGCCTCCAGCTCCCTGAGGAAGAACTGGCTGTGGAAGTCCAGCAGCTTCTCCAGGTTCCCGAACACCACGGAGCGCTTCCCCCTCAGGTCCTGGGGGAGGTCGGCCCGGTCCATCTCGGGGAAGTAGTGATGGATGATGTAACGCAGCGAGCGCACGTACTCGCGCTCCGTGGTCACCATCTCCTCCACGATGTGGCGTAGCTTACTGGGGGGGGGGGCGATTATGGAAGGCAGAGAGGGACAAAATGAGTTTCTGACCAAACAAAACGGTGCTTCTTACGCCACAAACTGCAGGCGATTACCCACCTGCCCCGGGGTTGGGCGTCTGCGGCGGGGGAGCCGGGTGTGCCGGGGCTGCGCGGTGCCTGCCCCCCCCAGCACAGAGCAGGCGTGCGGGGGCACAGCGTGCGGTCGGCGGCCTCCGTGCTGCTGACCTCCAGGCCGCGGATGAACACGCCGGTGTTTCCCCGGCGCGCCGGTTCGCTCAGGGCGCGAGGACACGGGCCGTAACGGGACGCCTCGGGGCTGGAGGGGCAGTCGAAGCTCTGAGTCTTCCTCAGCTGCTGCCGCCTGCTGGAGGAGGAGCTGGGGGGGGTGAAGCTGGGGGAGGAGTTGAGGCGGGGGAGGCAGGGGCTGGGGGAGCACATCTCCACCCGGTCTGAGGCCTCCTCAGAGGAGGAGCTGCGGAACCAACGCCGGAGCAGCGGCGTGCGCTGGGGCGTGGGGGGCGAGGTGCCTCCGCCCTCCTCCAGGCTGCAGCAGGAGGTCTCAGGGACGCCCCAGAGCCCCGACAGAGACTTCCTGGAGGAGGTGGACCTCCTGCTGATGGCAGAGTCAGAGCGCCGCCTGTGGGCGGAGTCTCGAGTCCTGAGCGCCGCCTCCATCTTCCTGTCAAACACCTTCTTGGTCTCCTGACACTTGG
>NW_027325356.1:950000-1067500 GCF_036924035.1 Leuresthes tenuis | reverse complement strand
AAGAGGTGGAGGAAGAAGAAGAAGAAGAAGAGGTGGAAGAGGTGGAGGAAGAAGAAGAAGAAGAAGAGGTGGAGGAGGAGGGGGAAGAAGAAGAAGAGGAGGAGGAAGAAGAAGAAGGAGGAGGAAGAGGCGTTCAGAGTCGCAGCTTCTTCAGGTTTCTGGGAAAGTTCCGTTTGAAACGAGTTCTTTAACTTCAGCACTTTCTAACTTCCTGTTTGGTTTTCGGTCGTCGGGCAGAACTACGGAAGCCCGGAAGGAGCTGCAGAGGAAACCCATTTTCTTTTTTCATCAATAAATCCTCCTTCATCCTCCATCTGGTGTCAAACCACAAAGAAGCAGAGGATCAATAACACCCAAAGCTCACTGACCAGCTGACCGCCGTTTGTGATGTGAACATCAGAATGTTTTCACTTGTTGGTCAGAACTTCTCCTGGTTCTGTTCTGCTCGCCTGCATCACAGCTGTTGTCAGTGTTTCTGTATTCTGGGTCGAAAACCACTTGATCCAAAAAACGACGCCCCGCCCACCCAGAAACTCTGCTTTACGGCGTGTTTTTGTCCCTGAAGAGACGCCAGGAAGTACAGCGCTGCGGTAAGTTTCTACGGAGACGGAAACTGAAGCTGAGGCAACTTTTCCAAAGAAAAACTGCATCTATCAGCTGGCAGCGGCTCGGGTTTCAGAAGGAAAACGTCCGGTTCTGTGGCTCTGATTTGGATGAAAGTCTCAGAACTCAGCAGGAGGACCTGATGAAGCATCATTTATCTTCATTAGTGCAGCTGTCTGCTTTAATATTAAAGTTTGTGCTTGAATCATTTATGCATCACAGGGTTGAATTTAACATTCATACGAAAGCTGAAAGTCATTAAGCATCAGCCAGGCTGTCTGTGATCCTTATTCACAAGATCAGAAGAAAAGATGAATGAAACATTAGTTTTTATCTGTTTTAAGAAGCCTTGATGCTCAGAAAATACTCTGTGAACCTGGTTAAAATGATGTGACTCAGCAGCTGTTTCTGCTCTGAGACAAACAATCAACTCAGTGATAGAATATCTGAGATATGATAAAATATCTGAGATATGATAAAATATCTGAGATATGACAGAATATCACAGATATGATTAAATATCTGAGATATGACAGAATATCACAGATATGATAAAATATCTGAGATATGATAAAATATCTGAGATATGATAAAATATCTCAGATATGACAGAATATCTCAGATATGATAAAATATCTCAGATATGATAAAATATCTCAGATATGATAAAATATCTCAGATATGATAAAATATCTGAGATATGATAAAATATCTCAGATATGACAGAATATCTCAGATATGATAAAATATCTCAGATATGACTGAATATCTGAGATATGATAAAATATCTGAGATATGATAAAATATCTGAGATATGATAAAATATCTCAGATATGATAAAATATCTCAGATATGATAAAATATCTCAGATATTCCCAGATTTTAAAGTAATTCCTGAAGCAGAGCTCTCTCCATTTTCCTCCTGTGGATGTCCACCACAGTTGTTGTTGTTTGTTTCCTCTTAGAACAACTACTTCTTCTACTGATTTCCAGCCGCTAACAGCGCAGCCTGCAGCGCCCCCTCTGGTGAAACCACACAGCTGAGTTTATTCACTTCAAACCATCGATGGAAACATGTTGGATTCATGCTGATTTCTTTGTGACTTTTCTAACAACGGCTTCAGATTTGCTTCTTTTGTGAATGAAACCTGTTAATTCACAGAGCAGCCTTTTCTCTCCATCAGACACAAACATTAACAGCTACACTGTCGTCCCGATGGGTTTACAACAGGGTTAAATATACAGATCATTAGATATGACGAGCTCTGTAAAACTCCACCAGAGTAAATGGATCCAAATACTTTACCTTAGAGTGAGGAAGCAGAGAAGCGTGTCACCGCTGTTATTTAAATATGTACTGAACCCAAACTTATTAGGGCTAAAAAAAGGATATTTTTACTTGTCCTGACAGAACCTGAACAACACTTGTGGGTTACCACCACCTCTCGTCCCTCACATGAACAGATGCAGACTCACTCATCAACACACTGGGGAGTTCTGCCCATCCACTGGACCACCGACCTTCTGACTGCTGGAAAACATCCACAGTTTGGAAGCAAAGCTCAGATGAAACGTCCCAGGAGCTTCTGCTCCAGGAAGATCCAAAACAACTGGACCTGAGCCAGGCTGCTGGACTGATTCCAACCGACCAGAAAACAACCAGAAAACAACCAGAAAACAAGCAGAAAACAACCAGAAAACAACCAGAACTCACCTAAAACTCTTTAAACTGAAGCACACCAACAGAAACTCACAGAGAAAACATCAAAGAGCTTCATGAGGAGCACGTGCGCACACACTCACACACGCAGAGCAACAATAACAGCAGAGATAAAGTTAGCAGTTAGCTGCTAATAGCAGCTAGCTGCTAACAGCTAACAGCAAAGACTCACACAAACAACACATTTGAGTAAAGTCGTACCTCGATGTGCTCGGTCGAAGCGCCGCGGTCGGACTGAGCCGAGAACGCTGCCCCGGCCACACACACACTGCCCCCCCCCCCCCCCATTCACAGGCTGAATGGCAGAGGGCGGTCCCAGGGGGGGAGGCATCACCACAGCAACAAAGGCTTTGAGCTGAATGGAGTGAAAGGAGGAAGGAGGAAGGAGGGAAAACTTGGCACTGGACTGACACCTGGACTCCCCCCCCCCCCACACACACACACACACACACAGACTCACACACACTCACACACACACACACACACACACACACACACACACACAGACTCACACACACACTCACACACACACACACACACACAGACTCACACACACTCACACACACACACACACACACACACACACACACACAGACTCACACACACACTCACACACACACACACACACACACAGACTCACACACACTCACACACACACACACACACACACACACACACACACAGACACAGAGACACACACACAGAGACACACAGACACACACACACACACACACACACAGACACAGAGACACACACACTCACACACACACACACACACAGAGACACACACACACACACAGACACACACACACACAGACACAGAGACACACACACAGAGACACACACACACACACAGACACACACACACACAGACACAGAGACACACACACAGAGACACACACACACACACACACACACACACACACACAGACTCACACACACTCACACACACACACACACACACACACACAGAGACACACACACACACACACAGAGACACACACACACACAGACACACACACACACACAGACACAGAGACACACACACACACACACACACACACACAGACTCACACACACACACAGAGACACACACACACACACAGACACACACACAGACACAGAGACACACACACACACACACACACACACACACACACAGAGACACACACACACACACAGACACACACACACACACACACACACAGACACACACACACACACTCACACACACACACACACACACACAGACTCACACACACACACACACACGCACACACACAGACTCACACACACACACACACACACACACACAGACTCACACACACACACACACAGACTCACACTCACACACACACACACAGACACACACACACACAGACACACACACACACTCACACACACACAGACACACACACACACTCACACACACACACACACACACACAGACTCACACACACACACACACACACACACACAGACACAGAGACTCACACACTCACACACACACACACTCACAGACTCACACACTCACAGACTCACACACTCACACACACACACTCACGGAGGCTTCCAGCCGAGCTTCACGCTGTCTGTCTGTCTGTCTCTGGGTGTTTCACTGGAGGTTCCTGCTGTCTAACCCTAAACCTTCTGCTTTTTACGGAGCTCATAAATTCATTTTCTGTGGAGAGTCCCCACAAGGACAGAAAAACATGTCTCAGACATAAAGACCTGGATGACTCAGAACTTTCTGCTTCTGAACTCAGACAAACTGAAGTTGTTCTCTTTGGACCTGAGCGCTTCAGGGAGAAACTGTCCTGTTATATAGTTACTCTGGATGGTATTTCTTTGGCTTCTGGTCCCACAGAGAGGAACCTTGGAGTTATTTCTGACCAGAATTTATCATTTGACGCACATATAAAACAGGTTTCTGCCTTCTTTCACCTTTATAATATCATTAAAATCAGGACCATCCTGTCTCAGAGCAGAGAAACTGCTCCATGCATCTGTTCCTGTTCTTTATTTCTGGGCTGACAGATCGCAGCCCGCCTGTCGGACTCCATGTTGCATCACAGGCTGAACACGTAAAGCTGCTGATCTGAATGTTCCTGCAGCTGTTTCATGTGTTCTGAGGCCTCCTCAGACACGGAGGCCACATGTTAAACTGTTGGAGCAGATCAGACGGCTGGTCCGGATTAAACCGGGTCATATTTAACAGGAGCCGTTTCTGTAAAGAAGCTCTTCTATAAACTGACATCAAACACCATTTTTGGCCTTTTTATGTCAGTCTGGGGTTCAGGCGTCTCTAAATAAGCAAATAAGCAATAACATGTTTAATTTCAGTTGTTCTAAAGCTCCACAGGCGGGTTCCTGGTGTTTCTCTGCTTCTTCTTCAGCTGTTTTATCAGGGAGGCCGCAGAGTTCCTGGAACAACTTCTGTTTCACTCAGTGCGGCTACATGCAGGCAATCGGATCGGATTAATGGCTAAATTACAATAAAACTGAGTTATTCAGCTCATGTAGACGCCTTAATCTGACAAGAAACGAGTCGGATATAATTAAGACCCCGAGATAACTCGATCCAAATGAATGTGCATACAGAGCCCTTTGATCTGTGCAACTGAGGGTTGAATATTAAATTAAACTCTTAGGTGACCCTTTGCTAAGCCCCTCCCACAAACGGCTTCTGTCCAATCCTATGTTAGCAACCGTTACTATGCACAAGAGGCCGGTCAAGCTTTCTGCAGAAAGTAATATATCGAAGCGGTGTGCATACGGGGCTTACAAGTCCGACTATCAGTACCCAAGAAGTTTGGAGGGTGGTGGAGAATTCTTTGCCTTCCCCAAACACAAGATGCAACAAGAGAGATGCCAGGAGTGGATAAAGCAGAGTGGAAGAGTGGATAAAGCAGAGTGGAAGAGTGGAAGACCAACAGCCGAATCCCTCCAAAATCAATAAGAGCACCTAGTTTGTTCTAAGGTACAGTGCTAGCTAACATTAGCTAACGTTAGCTAATGTTAGCTAGCGTTAGCTCACCATAGCTTTGTGTGGTAACGTTAACAAAGACGTCTGTTAAACCTTTCCTGGCGCACTGTAAACAAATGCAAGATACTTTATTTTTGCAAGAAATTGGCAAAGAGAACGACCGTGAAAGCTAACATTTGATTTGAATTTAAAGAATATTTATGGAGTTACCCTGCTGTACAAGAACGTTGTTGTTCTTGTATGTGCTGTTTTTTTTATTCAAAGTGTCAACACACGTGGTGTCTGGCGCTTACAGTCAGAGCGGTTAAATGAGCGCCATCAGATCGGATTAAAGGCTAAATTACAGTAAGACTGAGTTATTCAGCTCATGGAGACGCCTTAATCTGACTAAAATCGGATCGGATTCAGACCCCAGGATAACTCGGTCCAAACGTAGGCGACCGTGGATCGGATCGAGCGTTCTGCTCCAGATTTTTTCCCCGCAATCGTCACCCGGAAGTGGAAGGAGACGATATTCCTGTGGATCGTACTCTGGGCTCTTTGTGTTTCTTTGTGTTTGCGCTCTGCCGTTTTCCGCTTTTTTCCACCTTTTTTTTCCGCCTTTTTTCCACCTTCGGAATCCAGATCGGCCCTAATTGGCTGTCGTTGCGTCGCGTCGCTGCTCATTTGCATAAAGTTGAGCCTTTCTCAACTCTTGAAGCTCATGAAGCTCACAACCCCGGCCGCTCATCGACGCCAGCCTACATTGAAAATGAACGGCAGCTGGCCGCTCATGACGATCACGACGCTTTTGGTGTGAGCCCCCGGTAACTCGATCCAAACGTGCACTAAACGTGCACGTAGACGACCGTGGATCGGATCGAGTGTTCTGAGCATGCTCCAGATTTTTTCACCCGGAAGTGGATGGAGACGATATTCCTGTTGTGGTCAGAAAGACAGAAACAAGGCGATGGAGAACGTTGTGCATCGTCTGTTCCATAACCAGCTCATCACAGATGGAGAGGGACGCAGCTTCATCTCGCTCTGCGTTCTCCATCTTTCTGAATGCCTGAGTTTGTTGTTGTTGGCGGTGAAGACGTCAACAGGAAGTGGCTCTATTAGCGATAGCTGAAATGGGGACAGCGCCACCTATGGTACCGGGGTATGACCTGCTTTGTGCCAGTGATTCCATTCATTCACCGCCATATATCCAAGGATAATTACCCTCAGATAAGGAGCAGAACCCAACTGTAGCTTCAGTTAATCCCAGCATGTGGACCCTCACACACGCCTCCCTGCACCCCCCCAGGAGGAGGAGGAACCAGCTGCTCCGACACAGAGAACAGATTTTCAGACGGATCTGAAGCTGCTTCAGGACAGAAACGGATCTCGCAGTTCTGGTCCGACTCGGATCAGAACACGGCCCCAGAGGCCCACAGTAAGACCGGCAGAACACTTCACAGTACCTGGTCTAAGAAGCGGTACAGTCGGACGGCTCGCTCCATGTTCTGCCCGGTGCTGTTGACCCGCTGGGAGAAGTCCTGCAGCTGAGCCCAGAAGGAGTGAACTTTGACCTCGTAGAGGTGGAGGTCAGCCGAAGAGACGTCGTCCCAGCGCTCCAGACGGGCCAGCAGCGCCTCGCCTCGTTTGCACTGCTCCTGCAGGCAGAAACAAGGATCCATCAGAGTCCGGGTCGCAGTCTGAGACAGAACCATCAAGCACTTTGAGCCGGGCCTGCGCCAGACAGGGTCCTCACAAAGATAGCAGTTCATTAGCAGCTGTTAGCAGCTGTTACAACCGAGGCCCAGCAGAACCAGAACCACATGCAGCAGAACCAGACCCACATGCATCAGAACCAGACCCACATGCAGCAGAACCAGACCCACACGCAGCAGAACCAGACCCACACGCAGCAGAACCACATGCAGCAGAACCAGACCCACATGCAGCAGAACCAGACCCACACGCAGCAGAACCACATGCAGCAGAACCAGACCCACATGCAGCAGAACCAGACCCACACGCAGCAGAACCACATGCAGCAGAACCAGACCCACATGCATCAGAACCAGACCCACATGCAGCAGAACCAGACCCACACGCAGCAGAACCAGACCCACACGCAGCAGAACCACATGCAGCAGAACCAGACCCACATGCAG
The DNA here is from genome assembly GCF_036924035.1 of Leuresthes tenuis. Taxonomy (NCBI): domain Eukaryota; kingdom Metazoa; phylum Chordata; class Actinopteri; order Atheriniformes; family Atherinopsidae; genus Leuresthes; species Leuresthes tenuis. The sequence goes on along the minus strand of NW_027325356.1, from coordinate 1,060,050 downwards.
CAGAACCAGACCCACACGCAGCAGAACCACATGCAGCAGAACCAGACCCACATTCAGCAGCAGAACCAGACCCACATTCAGCAGCAGAACCAGACCCACATTCAGCAGAACCAGACCCACATGCAGCAGAACCAGACCCACATGCAGCAGAACCAGACCCACATGCAGCAGAACCAGACCCACACGCAGCAGAACCACACCCACATGCAGCAGAACCACATGCAGCAGAACCAGACCCACATGCAGCAGACCCACATGCAGCAGAACCACACCCACATGCAGCAGAACCAGACCCACATGCAGCAGAACCAGACCCACATGCAGCAGACCCACATGCAGCAGAACCAGAACCACATGCAGCAGAACCAGACCCACATGCAGCAGACCCACATGCAGCAGAACCGGACCCACATGCAGCAGAACCAGACCCACATTCAGCAGCAGAACCAGACCCACATTCAGCAGCAGAACCAGACCCACATTCAGCAGCAGAACCAGACCCACATTCAGCAGCAGAACCAGACCCACATTCAGCAGAACCAGACCCACATGCAGCAGAACCAGACCCACATGCAGCAGACCCACATTCAGCAGAACCACACCCACATGCAGCAGACCCAGACCCACATGCAGCAGAACCAGACCCACATGCAGCAGAACCGGACCCACATGCAGCAGAACCAGACCCACATGCAGCAGAACCAGACCCACATGCAGCAGAACCGGACCCACACGCAGCAGAACCGGACCCACATGCAGCAGAACCAGACCCACATGCAGCAGAACCAGACCCACATGCAGCAGAACCGTGTCTGTGTGTGTTTACATATGCAGTCGTGTAGAAGTCCTTGAAGTCCTCGTGTTTTCTGTTGAGAAGCTCCAGGGAATCAGCAGGTGAGTCCAGAGTCTTCAGCCGGACCTCCCCGACCTCCTCCAGCCACGCCCTCACCTGCACCCCCCACACAGGAGGGTTAACAGACTGTTCATCATCACAGGATGCTGCTGCCTTTAGGGTCACTTTAAAGCATTCGGATCTTTCTTTTCATTGCACTGCAGATGATGTTCTGTTTGCCTTTAGCACCAAAATCCAACGACTGTCTGATTAAATCCTGGATCACCTCAAACTTTATGAATCGAAATGAAAATAAGACTGAAATCATAATGTTTGGATCCGGCTGCAGCTGCCGAAGGCCAAAGGTGACCGAGCCTTTGTGGCGGCGGCGCTGGAATAACCTGCATCGCCACGTTCGATCTGCAGCATCATTTGAGGTTTTTAAATCCTCCCTAATGTTCTCCCTGGTTCAGTTTAAGCGGATACCTGATTCATGTATTTTAGTATTTATGCCAGCAGACCTGCTGACCCCACATCAGAGCTCAAAATCTCCCTTTGTGCTGCTTTCACTGACATCGCTTTGGTCCACTTAGTTTTAAAGGTGTGGAAACTGAGCCCTGAATGATGCAACCATCTCAAAGCAAATCAGGTCTGAATCTCGCTCGCACTTCCTCCTGCTGTGATGTCACAGGTGACGCTGCACGCTCACCTGACTGAAGCCCTGCTCCAGGCTCCTGAAGTCCACGATGAAGTTGAGCTCCTGCGTCCTGGCGTTGGACAGAGTCACCAGGCGGTGCAGCAGCTCGTCCACCTGATCATACAGAGTCGATACCGTCTCCACCGCCGCCCGCTGCTCCTCCGAGGCGCCGCCACCCTCCTCCCTGCGGAGCCATGATAGAGAGGCCCCGCCCTCTTGTTGAAGCTGGACCAATCGGCAGTCTGCCAGGATGCTGCTCATCACTGCCCTGTACCTGGACAACAGCAGCTCGGCATCCTGGGAAATGAGGGAGAAGCTTAACTTTTAGGCCTAATTTAGAAATAAACAGATAATAAATTAGTGATAAACAAATTATTTCTTTATTTCCTTTCCACTGAACTAAGAAGCTGTTCCAAACTTTTATTCAAGAATAATCAATGAAAGTGAAAGTTTGCGTTACCTCGGCGGCAGCAGGTAAAGGTGTGGACTGCAGGATGCCGATGGTCTTCTGCAGCAGACTGATGACATCCTGACACTGACCGGTCAGCTGCTCCACTCTCTGAGGGAGGAAAAAAAAACGATTCTCATGAAACAAGTTCCTTTAAAGTGACACGTGACGCTCTCATTACTGACACGTGGCACTCATTACTGACATGTGGCGCTCTCTGTGACACGTGGCACTCTCATTAGGGACATGTGGCGCTCTCATTACTGACACGTGGCGCTCTCTGTGACACGTGACGCTCTCAGTGATACGTGACGCTCTCATTAGGGACATGTGGCACTCTCTGTGACACGTGACGCTCTCAGTGATACGTGGCGCTCTCAGTGACACGTGACGCTCTCATTAGGGACATGTGGCGCTCTCATTAGTGACACGTGGCGCTCTCATTAGTGACACGTGGCGCTCTCAGTGACACGTGGCGCTCTCAGTGACACGTGACGCTCTCATTAGGGACATGTGGCGCTCTCAGTGACACGTGTCGCTCTCAGTGACACGTGGCGCTCTCAGTGACACGTGACGCTCTCATTAGGGACATGTGGTGCTCTCATTAGTGACACGTGGCGCTCTCAGTGACACGTGACGCTCTCATTAGGGACATGTGGTGCTCTCATTACTGACACGTGGCGCTCTCTGTGACACGTGACGCTCTCAGTGATACGTGGCGCTCTCAGTGACACGTGACGCTTTCATTAGGGACATGTGGCACTCTCTGTGACACGTGACGCTCTCAGTGACACGTGACGCTCTCAGTGACACGTGACGCTCTCATTAGGGACATGTGGCACTCTCTGTGACACGTGACGCTCTCAGTGACACGTGACGCTCTCATTACTGACACGTGGCGCTCTCTGTGACACGTGACGCTCTCAGTGATACGTGGCGCTCTCAGTGACACGTGACGCTCTCATTAGGGACATGTGGCACTCTCTGTGACACGTGACGCTCTCAGTGACACGTGACGCTCTCATTACTGACACGTGGCACTCTCTGTGACACGTGACGCTCTCAGTGATACGTGGCGCTCTCAGTGACACGTGACGCTCTCATTACTGACATGTGACTCATCAGTGATACTCTTTGTGTGTCTGTGTGTTTGTGTTGTTTACCAACCGATCTGAAGCTCAGCCAGTTGCTCTGACTGAAGCTGAACGATCCTCCGAAATCTGCAGGAAGCTGCCGGTCCTCCACGTGTTTCTGCAGAGACTTCAGTGAGCTCAGTACCTCCACCTGCAGCACACATACATACGGTTATGTGTGCACCGTGAGCAACATGCAGGACTGCGATCAGATGTGAGAGTTACCTGTGTGGCAGCAGGTTTGTCCAAACGCAGAGGCGAATCTTTATTAACCAGAATTAAAACTGTGTGGATGGAGCCTGGCGTGTCCTCCTGTGCACAAACAATAAGAGACAACACTTTAGAGCATCATCAGAACAACCAACAGCAGCTTCTGGGGAAAACATGGGCCAGGTTTTAGGATTCTGGACCTGATCCAAACCAGTGCTGCCATTTCCTCAGTGAGGAAAGTATCTATGGCTGTCCCAGAAGTACTAAATGACGTCTTCGTCTAATTTGCATAACTGGCCATGTGCATCTAATGGATGCTGTGGGACAGAAATAACATCACGGGTGAAACAATAAGTGAGTAAAAACACCCTAAAATGTCACATTTCCAACCCTCCTCCTTTATCCAGGTTCTAGTAGAAGTGACCCTGACCGTGAGCCAGAGCGGGATCAGCCGGCGGCTACTCTGTGACCTCTGTGACCTCTGTGACCTCTGTGACCTCTGACAGAGTCGAACTAGTGGTTTCCTTCTATGTTAGTTTATCGTTTGTAAGTCGCTTTGGACGTGTCCAAACTACAGCCACGTTTAAAGTTAAAATGAAAACTTTTACTCCACTTTAGATTGAATTTATTCTTATTGAACAGGCCTGCACCTTTTTCCTGATGCCTTTTGTTAAGCACTTTGAGTTTAACCTGGATACCTTGTCTGGATAGTGCAGTGGTGAGATTGCCGCCATTCGTATGGGTGACCGGGGTCCTTAGGCAAGGCGCCCTCACGCTACCTGCCTGCCTGGGACATGAGTGTAAGTCGCTTTGGTTAAAAGCGCCAAACGCATAGATATAAACCTGAAAGTTCACCTGTCACTACTGCTCTGTGCAGGTGAACGCCTGAGGTTCTGATCCTGTTCTGTCCCAGGTGCTGAGCACCTTCAGTGTTCCACTGATGCTGCAGAGCAACATGAGATGAACAGAACAGTGTTGAACAGTTAAGTCCAAACAGGAGTCCAAACAGGAGTCCAAACAGGAGTCCTGATGAGGGACTGCTGTCAGATATTTGGTCCGAGTTCACATTCGTCTTCGTTCTTTCATGTAGATCAAATGAAAATGAAAGCCTCTTACATGTTGGTACTGTTCGGTTTAACGTGTCCGGTGTGTGGGTGAAACACGTCCACGCTGAACACACATCACTGCTTTACCTGAGGGACAAACTCAGGTGGAACTGAGCTGAACAGAACCTGGAAAATGCACCAGCAGGGTCGTGGACCTCATGATCATGTGACTCACCTGCAGCGACCGGAGGGCGGAGAACAGGGCGGAGGGAGGAGCGGTTCTGCGGGCGTCCACCAGCACCGTCAGCCCTGACGCTCGCACTTCGTCCCTGTATCACACAGGAAGTGATGTCAGATGGAGAACAAGCCTACAGTCAGCTGACTGACGGCGGAGCAGGCGTACCTGAGGGTGGAGGTGTAGTAGAGCAGGAGGCGGAGCAGCTCAGCGCTGTCGCAGTCTGGATTCAACCACACGGGGTCTGAGGAGCTGGCGGTGAGCAGAGGTCGTCCTCCCCGGTCTCTGGTTCCTGCAGACAGGAGGTCACACTCAGCTGTGTTTACAACCACCAGCTTCAGCTCGACCCACAGACTAACCCAAAGGTGTGTTTACTTCTGTGGTCACATGGTGCAGAAATGAGGTCCAAACAGTGTTCAGGAGCCACTCTTTCCTCACAGATACGAGACGAGGATGATACCCAAACCAGACCCGAGTCTGTCGACACTTTGTGTGACACTAACAGGCCGATGTCCCAGGAGGAACACGTTCAGAACATTTGGACTCATCGGCGCCCTCAGAGCTGCCGGTTTGACTTTAGAAATCATAAAATGGACCTCCGGGCCACCGTACTGCTGATTCCAGCTGAGGAGGACGTTCTGGTCCTAGTTCAGGATTCTTACCAGGCAGACACACAGCTCCAGACCTCAGCAGCACACTGTAGAACCTGGATCTGGAGGAGCGGCAGGACTGGACTGGGAGTGTAGGAGCAGCTGCGGGTTGTTCTGGTTCTGTTGGACCCGGCAGACTGACCTCCGAATGGACAGAAGGAGTTTCTGAGGAGAAAGACACACACACAGAAACACACTGACCAACCTGTGTGACCTGTAAGAACCACACACTCTATCGGACCATCAGAACCGTTGCTGCAGAACCATCACTCATACTCTCACAAAGAGTCCAGCTCAAAAAGAGATGAAGACATGCGGCGCCTGCAGAGAAACGACTGAGGAAGAGGAGGAAAACGCCAAGAAGGAACAAACAGACCCTGAAATGAAACCCCCTGCTCACAGGACCCAGAGTACGGTTCTGTCTACAGCCTTTGCATCCGTCACCTCCACCCTCTCCTGCTAAAGAACCAGTGTCCCTCAGAACACTTCGGTTCACTATCGGGTCCAAATTCACCTGCAAACTGGTTGATAACCACCAAGAAAACCCAAAAGGACCGAATTTTCAGAAAGATACAGAAAAAACGATGAGCTACGAGCTGCCAGAGGAAGGGAGCTGATAAGGAACGTATTTATTTAGCCATTCGTGTATTTTTTATCTATTTCACATTCACAAGGGAACCTTAAGTCCGACTTTAAGGGAAATCTTAGGGCCGTTTAGCTCAAGGAAACCATAACTCCGACTTAAAGGGAAATCTTAGGGCCGTTTAGCTCAAGGACACCTTAACTTCGATTTTAAGGGAAATCTTAGGGCCGTTTAGCTCAAGGACACCTTAACTTCGACTTTAAGGGAAATCTTAGGGCCGTTTAGCTCAAGGACACCTTAACTTCGACTTTAAGGGAAATCTTAGGGCAGCTTAGCTCAAGGATACCATAACTCAGACTTTAAGGGAAATCTTAGGGCCGTTTAGCTCAAGGATACCATAACTCCGACTTTAAGGGAAATCTTAGGGCAGCTTAGCTCAAGGATACCATAACTCAGACTTTAAGGGAAATCTTATGGCCGTTTAGCTCAAGGACACCTTAACTTCGACTTTAAGGGAAATCTTAGGGCAGTTTAGCTCAAGGATACCTTAACTCCGACTTTAAGGGAAATCTTATGGCCGTTTAGCTCAAGGAAACCTTAACTTCGACTTTAAGGGAAATCTTAGGGCAGTTTAGCTCAAGGATACCTTAACTCCGACTTTAAGGGAAATCTTATGGCCGTTTAGCTCAAGGAAACCTTAACTTCGACTTTAAGGGAAATCTTATGGCCGTTTAGCTCAAGGAAACCTTAACTTCGACTTTAAGGGAAATCTTAGGGCCGTTTAGCTCAAGGACACCTTAACTTCGACTTTAAGGGAAATCTTAGGGCAGTTTAGCTCAAGGATATCATAACTCAGACTTTAAGGGAAATCTTATGGCCGTTTAGCTCAAGGAAACCTTAACTTCGACTTTGAGGGAAATCTTATGACCGTTTAGCTCAAGGATACCATAACTCCGACTTTAAGGGAAATCTTAGGGCCGTTTAGCTCAAGGATACCTTAACTTTGACTTTAAGGGAAATCTTAGGGCCGTTTAGCTCAAGGATACCATAACTCCGACTTTAAGGGAAATCTTAGGCCCGTTTAGCTCAAGGAAACCTTAACTTCGACTTTGAGGGAAATCTTAGGGCCGTTTAGCTCAAGGATACAATAACTCCGACTTTAAGGGAAATCTTAGGGCCGTTTAGCTCAAGGATACCATAACTCCGACTTTAAGGGAAATCTTAGGCCCGTTTAGCTCAAGGAAACCTTAACTTCGACTTTGAGGGAAATCCTAGGGCCGTTTAGCTCAAGGATACCTTAACTTTGACTTTAAGGGAAATCTTAGGGCCGTTTAGCTCAAGGATACCATAACTCCGACTTTAAGGGAAATCTTAGGCCCGTTTAGCTCAAGGAAACCTTAACTTCGACTTTGAGGGAAATCTTAGGGCCGTTTAGCTCAAGGATACAATAACTCCGACTTTAAGGGAAATCTTAGGGCCGTTTAGCTCAAGGATACCATAACTCCGACTTTAAGGGAAATCTTATGGCCGTTTAGTTCAAGGATACCATAACTTCGACTTTAAGGGAAATCTTATGGCCGTTTAGTTCAAGGATACCATAACTTTGACTTTAAGGGAAATCTTAGGGCCGTTTAGCTCAAGGAAACCATAACTTCGACTTTAAGGGAAATCTTAGGGCCGTTTAGCTCAAGGATAGCTTAACTTCGACTTTAAGGGAAATCTTAGGGCCGTTTAGCTCAAGGATAGCTTAACTTCGACTTTAAGGGAAATCTTAGGGCCGTTTAGTTCAAGGATACCTTAACTTTGACTTTAAGGGAAATCTTAGGGCCGTTTAGTTCAAGGATAGCTTAACTTTGACTTTAAGGGAAATCTTAGGGCCGTTTAGCTCAAGGATAGCTTAACTTCGACTTTAAGGGAAATCTTAGGGCCGTTTAGTTCAAGGATACCTTAACTTTGACTTTAAGGGAAATCTTAGGGCCGTTTAGTTCAAGGATACCTTAACTTCGACTTTGAGGGAAATCTTAGGGCCGTTTAGCTCAAGGATACCATAACTCCGACTTTGAGGGAAATCTTAGGGCCGTTTAGCTCAAGGATACCTTAACTCCGACTTTAAGGGAAATCTTAGGGCCGTTTAGCTCAAGGATACCATAACTCCGACTTTAAGGGAAATCTTATGGCCGTTTAGTTCAAGGATACCATAACTTCGACTTTAAGGGAAATCTTATGGCCGTTTAGCTCAAGGATACCATAACTCCGACTTTAAGGGAAATCTTAGGGCCGTTTAGCTCAAGGAAACCATAACTTCGACTTTAAGGGAAATCTTAGGGCCGTTTAGCTCAAGGAAACCATAACTCCGACTTTAAGGGAAATCTTAGGGCCGTTTAGCTCAAGGATAGCTTAACTTCGACTTTAAGGGAAATCTTAGGGCCGTTTAGTTCAAGGATACCTTAACTTTGACTTTAAGGGAAATCTTATGGCCGTTTAGTTCAAGGAAACCATAACTCCGACTTGAAGGGAAATCTTAGGGCCGTTTAGTTCAAGGAAACCATAACTCCGACTTGAAGGGAAATCTTAGGGCCGTTTAGCTCAAGGACACCTTAACTTCGACTTGAAGGGAAATCTTAGGGCCGTTTAGTTCAAGGATACCTTAACTCCGACTTTAAGGGAAATCTTAGGGCCGTTTAGTTCAAGGATACCTTAACTCCGACTTGAAGGGAAATCTTAGGGCCGTTTAGTTCAAGGATACCTTAACTCCGACTTGAAGGGAAATCTTAGGGCCGTTTAGTTCAAGGAAACCATAACTCCGACTTTAAGGGAAATCTTAGGGCCGTTTAGTTCAAGGATACCTTAACTCCGACTTGAAGGGAAATCTTAGGGCCGTTTAGTTCAAGGAAACCATAACTCCGACTTTAAGGGAAATCTTAGGCCCGTTTAGCTCAATGATACCTTAACTTCGACTTTAAGGGAAATCTTAGGGCCGTTTAGCTCAAGGATACCTTAACTCCGACTTTAAGGGAAATCTTAGGGCCGTTTAGCTCAAGGATACCATAACTCCGACTTTAAGGGAAATCTTAGGGCCGTTTAGCTCAAGGATACCATAACTCCGACTTTGAGGGAAATCTTAGGGCCGTTTAGCTCAAGGATACCTTAACTTTGACTTTGAGGGAAATCTTAGGGCCGTTTAGCTCAAGGATACCTTAACTTCGACTTTGAGGGAAATCTTAGGGCCGTTTAGCTCAAGGATACCATAACTCCGACTTTAAGGGAAATCTTAGGGCCGTTTAGCTCAAGGATACCATAACTCAGACTTTAAGGGAAATCTTAGGGCCGTTTAGCTCAAGGACACCTTAACTTCGACTTTAAGGGAAATCTTAGGCCCGTTTAGCTCAATGATACCTTAACTTCGACTTTAAGGGAAATCTTAGGGCCGTTTAGCTCAAGGACACCTTAACTTCGACTTTAAGGGAAATCTTATGACCGTTTAGTTCAAGGATACCTTAACTCCGACTTTAAGGGAAATCTTAGGCCCGTTTAGCTCAAGGAAACCTTAACTTCGACTTTAAGGGAAATCTTAGGGCCGTTTAGTTCAAGGATATCATAACTCCGACTTTGAGGGAAATCTTAGGCCCGTTTAGCTCAATGATACCTTAACTTCGACTTTAAGGGAAATCTTAGGGCCGTTTAGCTCAAGGACACCTTAACTTCGACTTTAAGGGAAATCTTATGACCGTTTAGTTCAAGGATACCTTAACTCCGACTTTAAGGGAAATCTTAGGCCCGTTTAGCTCAAGGAAACCATAACTTCGACTTTAAGGGAAATCTTAGGGCCGTTTAGCTCAAGGATACCTTAACTTCGACTTTAAGGGAAATCTTAGGGCCGTTTAGCTCAAGGACACCTTAACTTCGACTTTAAGGGAAATCTTATGACCGTTTAGTTCAAGGATACCTTAACTCCGACTTTAAGGGAAATCTTAGGGCCGTTTAGCTCAAGGAAACCATAACTCCGACTTTAAGGGAAATCTTAGGGCCGTTTAGTTCAAGGATATCATAACTCCGACTTTGAGGGAAATCTTAGGGCCGTTTAGCTCAAGGAAACCATAACTCCGACTTTAAGGGAAATCTTAGGGCCGTTTAGCTCAAGGAAACCATAACTCAGACTTGAAGGGAAAACAGAAAGACGAAAACACTGCAGGCAAACAGGTGAGAGGGAGTTAGCAGAGGAGGTGGACAGATTCAGCCAATCAGAGAGGAGGAGGTGATGAAGGTGGAGTCTGATGGATTATGGAATGAAGAGCAGGAGAGGAAAGGGACTGAGAGGAGGAGGCGGAGGAGAGGTTTATGTACCTTCAGTTTGACGCTCAGCAGGTCTTCCTCCATCCACTTCATCACAGCTGCGCTCCTCTTTCTCATCCTTCTCCTCCTCTTCTTCAGGTTGTGTCTGCAGTGAGTCTGGATCTTCTGCTCTCTGTGGTGTCTGAGACTCAGACTGAACATCTGGATCTTCTGCTCTCTGAGACTCAGACTGAACATCTGGATCTTCTGCTCTCTGTGGTGTCTGAGACTTAGACTGAACATCTGGATCTTCTGCTCTCTGAGACTCAGACTGAACATCTGGATCTTCTGCTCTCTGAGACTCAGACTGAACATCTGGATCTTCTGCTCTCTGAGACTCAGACTGAACATCTGGATCTTCTGCTCTCTGAGACTCAGACTGAACATCTGGATCTTCTGCTCTCTGAGACTCAGACTGAACATCTGGATCTTCTGCTCTCTGAGACTCAGACTGAACATCTGGATCTTCTGCTCTCTGAGACTCAGACTGAACATCTGGATCTTCTGCTCTCTGTGGTGTCTGAGACTCAGACTGAACATCTGGATCTTCTGCTCTCTGTGGTGTCTGAGACTCAGACTGAACATCTGGATCTTCTGCTCTCTGTGGTGTCTGAGACTCAGACTGAACATCTGGATCTTCTGCTCTCTGAGACTCAGACTGAACATCTGGATCTTCTGCTCTCTGAGACTCAGACTGAACATCTGGATCTTCTGCTCTCTGAGACTCAGACTGAACATCTGGATCTTCTGCTCTCTGAGACTCAGACTGAACATCTGGATCTTCTGCTCTCTGAGACTCAGACTGAACATCTGGATCTTCTGCTCTCTGAGACTCAGACTGAACATCTGGATCTTCTGCTCTCTGTGGTGTCTGAGACTTAGACTGAACATCTGGATCTTCTGCTCTCTGAGACTCAGACTGAACATCTGGATCTTCTGCTCTCTGAGACTCAGACTGAACATCTGGATCTTCTGCTCTCTGAGACTCAGACTGAACATCTGGATCTTCTGCTCTCTGAGACTCAGACTGAACATCTGGATCTTCTGCTCTCTGAGACTCAGACTGAACATCTGGATCTTCTGCTCTCTGAGACTCAGACTGAACATCTGGATCTTCTGCTCTCTGAGACTCAGACTGAACATCTGGATCTTCTGCTCTCTGTGGTGTCTGAGACTCAGACTGAACATCTGGATCTTCTGCTCTCTGTGGTGTCTGAGACTCAGACTGAACATCTGGATCTTCTGCTCTCTGTGGTGTCTGAGACTCAGACTGAACATCTGGATCTTCTGCTCTCTGAGACTCAGACTGAACATCTGGATCTTCTGCTCTCTGAGACTCAGACTGAACATCTGGATCTTCTGCTCTCTGAGACTCAGACTGAACATCTGGATCTTCTGCTCTCTGAGACTCAGACTGAACATCTGGATCTTCTGCTCTCTGAGACTCAGACTGAACATCTGGATCTTCTGCTCTCTGAGACTCAGACTGAACATCTGGATCTTCTGCTCTCTGAGACTCAGACTGAACATCTGGATCTTCTGCTCTCTGTGGTGTCTGAGACTCAGACTGAACATCTGGATCTTCTGCTCTCTGTGGTGTCTGAGACTCAGACTGAACATCTGGATCTTCTGCTCTCTGTGGTGTCTGAGACTCAGACTGAACATCTGGATCTTCTGCTCTCTGTGGTGTCTGAGACTCAGACTGAACATCTGGATCTTCTGCTCTCTGTGGTGTCTGAGACTCAGACTGAACATCTGGATCTTCTGCTCTCTGAGACTCAAACTGAACATCTGGATCTTCTGCTCTCTGAGACTCAGACTGAACATCTGGATCTTCTGCTCTCTGAGACTCAGACTGAACATCTGGATCTTCTGCTCTCTGAGACTCAGACTGAACATCTGGATCTTCTGCTCTCTGAGACTCAGACTGAACATCTGGATCTTCTGCTCTCTGTGGTGTCTGAGACTCAGACTGAACATCTGGATCTTCTGCTCTCTGTGGTGTCTGAGACTCAGACTGAACATCTGGATCTTCTGCTCTCTGTGGTGTCTGAGACTCAGACTGAACATCTGGATCTTCTGCTCTCTGAGACTCAGACTGAACATCAGTAGTAAGCTCCTCCATCGGTCTGCTCCTTTCACAGTGAGGGCCTTCGCCACATCCTCGCTCTTCCTCTTCTTCTCCTCCTTTTTTCATCACTTGCTCCTCCTCTCTTTCTTCACTCTGCTTCATGATCAAAACCTGAACCTCCTCCTCTACTTCCTTTGCTCCTACCTCTTCTACCTCCACCTCCTTTACTCCTCCCTCCTCTACCTCCACCTCCTCTGTTCCTCCCTCCTCTACCTCCACCTCCTTTACTCCTCCCTCCTCTACCTCCACCTCCTTTACTCCTCCCTCCTCTACCTCCACCTCCTCTGTTCCTCCCTCCTCTACCTCCACCTTCTTTACTCCTCCCTCCTCTACCTCCACCTCCTCTGTTCCTCCCTCCTCTACCTCCACCTTCTTTACTCCTCCCTCCTCTACCTCCACCTCCTTTACTCCTCCCTCCTCTACCTCCACCTCCTCTGTTCCTCCCTCCTCTACCTCCACCTCCTTTACTCCTCCCTCCTCTACCTCCACCTCCTTTACTCCTCCCTCCTCTACCTCCACCTCCTCTGTTTTTCCATCCTCTACTTCCACCTCCTTTACTCCTCCCTCTTCTACCTCCACCTCCTTTGTTCCTCCCTCCTCCACCTCCTTTACTCCTCCCTCTTCTACCTCCACCTCCTTTGCTCCTCCCTCCTCCACCTCCTTTGCTCCTCCCTCCTCCACCTCCTTTGCTCCTCCCTCTTCTACTTCCACCTTCTTTGCTCCTCCCTCCTCTACTTCCACCTCCTTTACTCCTCCCTCCTCTACCTCCACCTCCTTTGCTCCTCCCTCCTCTAACTCACCTCCACCTACATCCATTCCCTCTTCTTCATCTGCCCCCCAACTTTCCTCCTCCTGACCCTCACTAACTGGCCCTATGACATCATGCTCCTCCCCCCTCTGCTCCTCCTCACCTCCTTGTTCTGAGCAGGTTCTGGGTCCAGCTGAGCCGGCACCGCCGGTTCTCTCCAACCCACAGCTGGACCTGTCAGGAGGGGAGGAGGAGGCGGGTCCACGGTGATTCGGGTCAAGGTTCCGGCACCGATGTTCAGAGTCAGAACCGACTTCCAAGCAGGGCCAGGAGGTGGAACCGTCTGAGTGTGTGCTGGTTCTGGCTCGGTTCTGCAGACTGATGGACTGAGTTAAAGAACCTTTCTGGGGGGAGAAGCGAGGCAGCGGGAGCTCCATCAGCTCCACATACTCCCCCTCTGAGTCCTCGTCCTCGCTGCTGGCTGCTGATTGGCTGGTTTGGGGAACAGATGGGAGGAGCTTTAAATCCCGACTCGTGGAGTGAGGATCTCCATCTTTACCGGAGGACTCCTCCTTCGCGGCCATCCTGGGCTGACTGATGAATTGTGGATAAACCAGGTCCTCCCACGGGACCCTGAACACGTCTCCATTGGCGGAGAGGAGGCAGCGCTCCAGCCGCGCCGTCCGTCGCCGCTCCCTGTCCCTGTTGACTGAGTCCAGCCACGCCATGCTGAAGAGCGACCTCAGAGCGGCGTCCGACACCTCCTGCCTCTCAACATGGCGGCTGCCGGCTGACACGCTGCACAGCAGCAGGCGGGGGGCTATGGTCACGCTGCTCCTCACGCTGCGTGGTCGAGGAGGCGGAGCTACGGCCGGAGCAACCAGCAGGTAGAAGTCTCCTGGGCGCAGGAGGCGCTGGTCCAGGGGACACAGCTGGATGATCACCTTCTCCTGGAGGCACAGGGGCCAGCCTTCATGACGAAACAGCAGGCCGCAGAAAGGCAGCTGGGGGGGGGGGGAGGAGGGGGGAGAAAGGGAGGAGAAAGGGGGGAGGAGAAAGGGAGGAGGGGGGAGGGGAGAGGGGAGGGGGGGGAGGAGGGGGGAGGAGAAGGGGAGGAGGGGGGGAGGAGAAAGGGAGGAGGGGGGGAGGAGAAAAGAAGGAGGGGGGAGGAGAAAGGGAGGAGGGGGGAGGAGAAAGGGAGGGGGAGGGGGGAGGAGGAGGGGGGGAGGAAAGGAGGAGAGGGAGGAGAAGAAAGGGAGGAGAGGGGGAGGAGAGAGGGGGGGGGGAGGGGAGGGGAGGAGGGTTAATTGGTGTTTAACAGGAGTTTTATTTTTCAGTTTGAGGCTGAAAACAAACTTCAAACAAAGTAAAAATGAAACCGGGTAAAACGATCAGAACCGTTCTGGTTCCGGTCCAACTGCAGCTGCTGCTTCAAACAAACAAGGCGGAACATGCTGAGCTCAGAGCAGGAATGTGGGGGGGGGGGCAGGTGAGGCTGAAATTACCTGGATGACTCATCCTGACTGAACTCTGTCAGAGATGACGTTACCATGGCAACACGGGAGTAAACTGACAGACAGAAGTTGGTTCAGAGACGCCGTGAGGTCTGAGACGTGAACCCGGATCCAGCTGATCACACCTGTCCTGCATCAGCTCCCGGTTCAGCTCCGGCTGTTCATCTCAGCTTATTAAGATGGCCGCCCAACGCCACTCTCTCAGCAGCCAATGAGCTGCTCCGGTTCCACCCAGAACCAGGCTGGCTGGTACATCTCTCCAATCGTTTAAATCTCTTCTTCAGACGTACCTTTTGTCTCTTTGAACCTTTATAACCGAGGTCAGTAACAGGCGGGAGACAGAGAAGGAAGAGGAGAAGAGTGGATAAAGAGAATAGAGCTTTCAACCCGATCCATTCATGTTCTTTCTTCTCACTGGGAGCACAAAACCAGTGCGTCCCACATGTCCAGAGACCATTAAAAGAGCCGATGTGAAGCGCCACCATGAGCCAAACATGTCCACTGAAGTATTCTCTGGATAGATATGAACATATCGATGTTCTGGACCTTCGCTTCAGGACATTTTCTCTTAAAACTTCAGCTTTATCCGATAAAACTCTCGGGGTCCTCCGGATGAGAAATTTAACTCCTTCAAGAAGACGTCCGGCTGCCTTCTGACCTTCTGGCTCTCAGAACCAGACCAACACCAAGAGCAGCGTTCATGTTGAAGTTAAGGCTCAGAATACAGCAAATACTCTGGAAATGGATCAGAACCCAAATAAAGTGGACTGAGTGGACTCTACCAACAGCTGTACTCAGATCAGCTCTTTGAACGTTAGTCTCCAGGAAACAGCTCAGGAGGCGGAGCCTGCGTGACTCACCGGGGAGAACCAACACAGATTACCTGCAACCACAGCTGCCTGAGCTCACCTGTGGAGCTGCAGAACTGCAACAGAACTGGGACAGAACTGGGCCAGAACTGGGATAGAACTGGAACAGAACTGGAACAGAACTGGGACAGAACGGGCCAGAACTGGGACAGAACTGGGCCAGAACTGGGACAGAACTGCAACAGAACTGCAACAGAACTGGAACAGAACTGGAACAGAACTGCAACAGAACTGGGACAGAACTGGGCCAGAACTGGAACAGAACTGCAACAGAACTGCAACAGAACTGGGACAGAACTGGAACAGAACTGGGCCAGAACTGCAACAGAACTGCAACAGAACTGGGCCAGAACTGGAACAGAACTGCAACAGAACTGGGACAGAACTGGGCCAGAACTGGAACAGAACTGCAACAGAACTGCAACAGAACTGGGACAGAACTGGAACAGAACTGGGCCAGAACTGCAACAGAACTGCAACAGAACTGGGCCAGAACTGGAACAGAACTGCAACAGAACTGGAACAGAACTCGGCCAGAACTGCAACAGAACTGCAACAGAACTGGAACAGAACTGGGATAGAACTGGGCCAGAACTGGGCCAGAACTGGAACAGAACTGCAACAGAACTGCAACAGAACTGGGACAGAACTGGAACAGAACTGGGCCAGAACTGCAACAGAACTGCAACAGAACTGGGCCAGAACTGGAACAGAACTGCAACAGAACTGGAACAGAACTCGGCCAGAACTGCAACAGAACTGCAACAGAACTGGAACAGAACTGGGATAGAACTGGGCCAGAACTGGGCCAGAACTGGAACAGAACTGGAACAGAACTGCAACAGAACTGCAACAGAACTGGAACAGAACTGGGCCAGAACTGGGCCAAAGAGGCAGGACAGGGGGGGACCGGGCTCATGCAGCAGCACACCTGGGCCAGCCTCACAGATACTCACACAGGCGTCCTGCTGGAGGTTCTGTAGGAAGTGCTTTGCGGGCAGCAGGAAGTGCAGCAGGTAGCGCAGCCCGTCTCCTTCGTAGCAGGTCTCCACCACGCTGAGCACCTGGCAGAGGACGGTGGGGGAGGTGGCCTGGAAGGGTGGGTACAGGGCTGCGAGGGCCGTCTGGATGCAGCGGTCCAAAGACTCAGAGTCCTGGGGAGAGACAGTAACCATGACGACAGGCTGAGCAAAGACAAAGTGATGGACAGATAAATGCTTTATTCATCCCGGTCAGGGAAACTGAAACATAAAAGTCAGCCGAGCAGCTGGCTCTCACTCAGCCAATCACCACCTGTTTCCTCAGCGCTTCAGGCTGACCGCCTGAGCGCGCTCAGAGGACCCTGGGGGCGTGGCTTGGAGACCCCGTCTCCTGCTGCTGAAACCGGATCTCCTGTTCTGGAGACTGACCGGGTAAAAATATCCATCTGGCTCCAGACTGAGAGTTACACCGACTCTGTGCCTGCTGACGCCTTCATGCTTTTCCACCAAAGTGGTTCCTCTGCTGGTTCCGACTCAGAACCTGACTCAGAACCTGACTCAGAACCGCTTCTTTCTGCTTTTAATACCAAAGCTCACTGCAGCAGCACCAACTCTTAGGGGGGGGGGGGGGTCAGCTGGTGTTTGTGGATCCGGCTCGAAGGATTTCAAACTAAAGTGATTATTAGAGTTCCACGGTACCGAATCATTACAGTTCCTACTAAACTAGAAATTCTACACACCGGTACCACCGTGGATTACTATTCTAACGGGGTCAGTTTCCGCTCCACAGCGGCCGCCTCGACCATCCTCCCGGCTTCTCGCCGCTTCCTTCTCCCTTATAAACAAACCCACTCAGCAACCACTGCACAGCTGCTGATTGGCTGTTTCCGCCCATCTGTTCGCTGATTGGCTGTTTCCGCCCATCTGTTCGCTGATTGGCTGTTTCCGCCCATCTGTTCGCTGATTGGCTGTTTCCGCCCATCTGTTCGCTGATTGGCTGTTTCCGCCCATCTGTTCGCTGATTGGCTGTTCGTGTGTTTCTGACAGCCAGAACGAACTCCCTGCAGACAGCTCCGCTTTGACAGAAATTCGCTTTAAAACTAAAGTTCTGTCGCCCAGACGCACGCAGAGTGGTCACAAACACGGGACAACACAGCGTGCCAGAAACAACAAAATAAAAACAAACTCCAAAAGCCACATTTGGAACTATTTTGGGTTTAAATAAGGCGGTAAAGCGATAGACGATGGCCGTCCACTGCTACTTCACCTTTACCTCCATTTTCATATCGTCAGCAGGGCTCTGATTGGGCTTCATTTGAAACACATTACAGTTAATAATAATTAATAATAATGTCTTTTATCCCTGTGGTTATATCAGAGCTCATAAAGGGACCATTAGCAGGAAAATAAAGTGCAAGGTAGCAGCGTTCAGGTTTGTTTTTCAGTGAGTAACGGGTGGAACTCGCCATGAAGCCGAGGAGGAACTGAGTCACGGCTCAGAAAACATCAAAAACAGCTACTTCACCTCCTAAATCACTCAGGTTCACTCTGCCATGGTTCCTTCGTCTGAAGTGCAGTGCATTCTGGGATACCAGGCTGCCCCAAACTCAGCACAAGTCACCCCAAATGCATCCTGGGTAAAATGTGCATTTTGAACTGGAGCAGAACCTGGGCTGTGACTGATGACATCACAGAGAAACAGTCCCAGCAGCGTAAACTTACAGTTCACCATCTTTATGACTCACAGAGTAGCGTCT
Source organism: Leuresthes tenuis (assembly GCF_036924035.1). Lineage (NCBI taxonomy): Eukaryota > Metazoa > Chordata > Actinopteri > Atheriniformes > Atherinopsidae > Leuresthes > Leuresthes tenuis. The sequence goes on along the minus strand of NW_027325356.1, from coordinate 1,041,885 downwards.
GTTCGGTGCCGGTCAGAAAGTGTAACCCAGCTCCCCGGTGCTACAAGTCTTGTGAACTTTCTGGAAGTGACTCAGCCGCCCAGGATTTACACGACAGCTGGCAGCCAAACGCAGCTCTGAGGCCAATATTAGCAGCAGGGTATCAGATGGCAGAGCCAGGGTTAGGTTCTACAGCACTGATCCAGAGTAAGAGACAAACAGATTCATCATCCTCCTCTGAAACCTGGAGATCTACAGATCTCAGACCAGTTCATCCAGGCTGCATTCAGAGTGTGTTTCACGGTGGGAGGCGGAAATTCTTTATTATTATTTATGTTAAAAGTATTTCAATAACTTTAATGTACAGTTTGAAACTGTGAACTGAAGGAAATGCAAGTATAGGATTGAGACTCTGTATCTGCAGATTCTCAAGCTTAAAGGTAAAACTCCTTCTTCCTGCTCCTGGGAGCATATATCAGGGCGTCTGAGGTCACCAGCAGCTGTAAAACTCCCCAAAAACACAACCCTGGGGTTTATTTAGTTCCCTTTGTGTGAAAGTTCCTCATTTAACAAGCCGTTCTGATTTTCATTTCTAAAGTACGTCACTCCTTAAGTTGGCTCCGCCTCCTCTGCTAAGCCCCGCCCACTCACCTCCACCCTGCTGGGCGGATGAAGCCAGCTTCTGGTGGAAATGTTCTGCTGTCAGCTGCACTGAGGAGCATGCATCTTCCATCCAGCAGCAGCCTCAGAGGATATAAGAGCCCAGTGGATAAACTATATCTGAGGCTAATGTTCCAGCAGAGTTAGCTAAAGACTGTGAATGTGCAGCAAACACTTTTCATCCCACTGTTTTAACAACTTGGTCCAGTTCAACGCTGGACTGAAGGAACTGAGCCACAAAGAGGATCAGTTCCAACTCTCAGAGCCTGAACTTCAGAGCAGGGAAATGGAAGCACCTGAGAAATAACTCCTCATGGTTTATTTACTGATTTATTTCTTCCTTTAGCAGCAGCTAACGCTAACAGCTTAGCTAATGAAATAACTCCTCATGGTTTATTTACTGATTTATTTCCTCCTTTAGCAGCAGCTAACGCTAACAGCTTAGCTAATGAAATAACTCCTCATGGTTTATTTACTGATTTATTTCTTCCTTTAGCTGAAGCTAACGCTAACAGCTTAGCTAATGAAATAACTCCTCATGGTTTATTTACTGATTTATTTCTTCCTTTAGCTGAAGCTAACGCTAACAGCTTAGCTAATGAAGATGACATACACCGACTTCTAAGGAGTTACTGCTGTTCCTTTCTGAAAGATGAACATTATTGTTCCCACATTACTTTGTTAGCTGAAGCTAACGCTAACAGCTTAGCTAATGAAGATGACGTACACCAACTTCTAAGGAGTTACTGCTGTTCCTTTCTGAAAGATGAACATTATTGTTCCCACATTACTTTGTTAGCTGAAGCTTTCTAGCTGAACGGTTCCGTTCTGTAACTCAGACAACCTGCAGCTGTGTTTAAGGTGTGTTTCCAACACGACACCGGCCCTCTCCTCACTCTCGCTGTGCTAACGTTACATTATCGGCATGTTTCTGATAAAGATGGAGGTCTCCAGGTACAACTGTTTAATGAGGTTAATATATCCAAAATGTTTAAACGCAGTAATTAACGGTTCACATGCATTACTACGAGTTACGCTGTGCACATCTCCAGCTTGGTCCATTACTGCTGATGAGAAAGCATTGTTTGCTAGCATCTGCTGCTAACTTACAGCTAACTGCTAACTTACAGCTGACTGCTAACTTACAGCTAACTGCTAACTCACAGCTAGCTGCTAATTTACAGCTAACTGCTAACTTACAGCTAGCTGCTAACCTGTTTCCCTCTGGGATCAGTAACTATCTGTATCTATAGAGCTGGAGTGTTTCTGACTGCAGGAACAGCTTCATTCTGTCTGTGTTTCTGCATTAAATCACAGCAGCTGTCCAGATGTTGATGAGGTAACGCAGGTAAACACACCTGAACTCTCCTCAGCAGCATGACAGCGTGTGAGTGGGTCTCTGGCCCAGACCTGGTCTCATGTAGCTACAGCGGCAGTAATTAAAGCCAGAGGTTCCTCCTTTATCCTCAGTCAGAGAGACCAACACAGATTCCTCTGGTTTCTAATGGATGTTTCTTGTTGCTATTTCCTGGAAACGTGACCTCAGTCAGTCCAGCCCGTTTGTCCTCACAGCTCGGAGACAGCAGGTTCTGTTTGACAGCTCCTCAGAACCGCAGACTGCTGCCTCCACCAAGCACCAGCAATGTTTTCCAGCTTTGAGCCGACGACAGTGAAGCATTTAAGTCCTTAACATCCCGAAGGCTCGTTTCTGTAAACGAGAAGCAGCTCTGTAACACCACAACAAGCTGGAGTCACGCTGTGTATAAATGTGAGGATTACAGCAGTAAACCGGCAGCTCAGTGAGGATGGGGGGGGGCAGAGAGGAGGCACATCAAAGCAGGCTGGTTCCCATGGGAGAGAGAAAGGGCCACCCACCGAGGCCCGGCTGAATAATAACTTCATTATCCTCAGCACACCACAGTTCACCGATAGATACGAGGCTTTTACTTTTATTCAGATTTACAGCGCTTCACTCTGCAGCTCAGATCCTCAGATCAATGAAACCGATCCATCAGGTGGAGGTCAAAGGTCAAAGCAGAGGACTCAGAGCTGCCTCCTCTGCTGAGCTTCACACCGAGCACAAAGTTTGAAACTGAGAGGTTTAAATAGACCAAACATTTAACCGGATCCAGCTTCTCCCGACTGATAGTTGCCATGGAAACACCGTAAACAAGCACCAACATGGCCGGTTTGTTGAAGGTGTGGAATAAAAACAAACCTGCAGGCACACCGAGTTTCACCACAGAGCCCAACCCTGACTGGGCCATCAGAACCACACCTGTCCACAGATCACACAGGATGCAGCTTCAGGTGTGTCCCTGTGAGTCAGATGGTGTCAGAAAACATCAAACCCACAGGAATTAAATCTGTAAAACGACTTCCCATCATGAGCAGCTCCTGTCCAACGTCTCCGAGCCCGGTTTGTAAATCTCTGACTGGATGAACTCTGCAGACTCTCAGATGAACTAATCCAATCTCTCAGGTTCTGCTGGTTTTAATGAATAGTCATTCAGAGTCTCCCTGGAGGACCATGATTCATCCTCACAGCCAAAGGAAAACCAGTTCCTGAAGGGCGTGGAGGTCACTGTCAGCGTCACGGATTCCCTCTGAACATACTAAGATCATTCAGTGTCTAAAACATGAACACAGCCACATTCAGGGTGTAAATACAGCCCACCGATTGGCCGATGTGTGACGACACGTCTCGCTCTGCTCATGTGTTTAAACAAGCAGCCATTAGAGGGGTCACGGCTCCCAAAAAGCTGCAGTCACGACCTGCATGGTAACCAATCATGGAGGACCCACAGGGACCTGACCTCTGACCCCTGGAAGTGAACAGTGACTGAAGAAGCCAGCTGTCAGTTAGTCAAAGAAACGTTTCAGAAATCTGACCTGAGAGCAGCTCAGGATGTTAAATCTGAACCATCTGCAGAGGAGGAGGCGCCGTCTGTCCTCCGCTCCCCACGAACCAGGAGGTGGAAACGCGTCTGATGGACTTTTAACAACAAGAGACAAGTTTCACTGAGAGATGGATGCTAACAGCCTCCTCAGGCCTCCTCAGGCCCCCTCAGGCCCCCTCAGGCCTCCTCAGGCCTCCTCAGGCCCCCTCAGGCCCCCTCAGGCCTCCTCAGGCCCCCTCAGGCCCCCTCAGGCCCCCTCAGGCCTCCTCAGGCCTCCTCAGGCCTCCTCAGGCCTCCTCAGGCCTCCTCAGGCCTCCTCAGGCCCCCTCAGGCCCCCTCAGGCCTCCTCAGGCCCCCTCAGGCCTCCTCAGGCCCCCTCAGGCCCCCTCAGGCCTCCTCAGGCCTCCTCAGGCCTCCAGGCTTTGTGCCAGTGATTCCATTCATTCAGCGCCATATATCCAAGGATAATTCCCCTCAGATAAGGAGATAATACACATCATTTTCTGAAAGGTTTTAAAGGGACAGTTTGATTTGACATGAATCGTCGCTGATTGGACCGGTGACCTTTGAACCGGAAGGAAAACACCGCCAGGCAAACGGAAACAAACAAACGTGTCTTCAGCTCCTCATGTTTATGTTGTGAATGTTACATCATCAACCTGCTTGTTTTACCTGCTAAATTATACCATAAACACAAATCCAAATTCTCTCATCACAAACCATCTTTTTTCATTTTGAGAAGGAGCTCAAAGAATTCATTACAACAATCCAACCAACAGAAAAGCATCAAAACCACTGATCTTTGCACTTTATACAACATTTTTATGTCCCCCCCGGCATTGTTTTTTATTACGTTAATGTTCTGTTTTTCAATGATTGTAACGTCTGACTTTTCAATAAAGTTTGCTTAAATCATTTTTTTATTTATTCATTTATTTTTTAAATTGAAACTTTATCGGGGAACAAAGTATGGCTAAATGTCTCAGCCCTGGGCTGTGAGGCTCCATTCATTCCAACACTTCCTCCCTGCTCGCCTCTCCTTGCCTCCTCGGCTGTTTCCTGCGGCCTGCTGTTCACACAGTGAAGTTATCCCCGCAGGGATTAAAGTTTCAGCTCTGATCTTATCTCACGCCACGCATGGCAGCAGAGCAGCTCCACACCTTTACCTGAAAGCCCCGCTGTTCTCAGAGTTAAACAGATCACAGGCGGAGAAGCTGCAGACACCAACAGTGCCAGAACAGAACCTCGGGTCGGTCCTCCGGGCCGGACTTAAAGCAGCTTTAAGGCTTTAGTTTCACACTGAGCTGCCAGAGGTTTCCCATCAGCTGCAGAGTCAGAAGATCACAAAAGAAAACTGACACCAGGACACTGCAGTTCTGCTGGACACAACGTGGTTCTGGTTCAGAACTGGATCCACCTCACGGGGCAGAGAGATCTGCAGCTTCAGGTGAGAATATCACCGGGAGATGTTCCTTAGAAACATCGAACAATGTTTGGAATCCTGACTGAAGGCCGCAGAAATGTCAGCTGCTGATGTTTAAACAAGAGAAAATATGGAAACAGACCAGTTTTCATTCAGAGTCCAAACAAATCTGAAGAGAACCAACAGGCTCTTCTTCAGGAATATCTGGGATATCATATCATCTGGGAATATCTGGGATAATATATAATCTGGGAATATCTGGGATGTCATATAATCTGGGAATATCTGGGATAATATATCATCTGGGAATATCATACAAAGCTCAAAGAAGAAACGGTCAGCTGTAAAGCTTTCTCTGGTGTGTTTTCTCAGACCTCAGAGCCGGCAGCAGCTGAGCCCACAGACCTCACCGCGGGAGGAACACGGATCTCACCGCGGGAGGAACACAGATCTCACCGTGGGAGGAACACGGATCTCTCACCGCGGGAGGAACACGGATCTCACCGCGGGAGGAACACGGATCTCTCACAGTGGGAGGAACACGGATCTCACCGTGGGAGGAACACGGATCTCACCGCGGGAGGAACACGGATCTCTCACCGTGGGAGGAACACGGATCTCACCGCGGGAGGAACACGGATCTCACCGTGGGAGGAACACGGATCTCTCACCGTGGGAGGAACACGGATCTCTCACCGCGGGAGGAACACGGATCTCTCACCGCGGGAGGAACACGGATCTCTCACCGCGGGAGGAACACGGATCTCTCACCGTGGGAGGAACACGGATCTCTCACCGTGGGAGGAACACGGATCTCTCACCGTGGGAGGAACACGGATCTCTCACCGTGGGAGGAACACGGATCTCTCACCGTGGGAGGAACACGGATCTCTCACCGTGGGAGGAACACGGATCTCACCGCGGGAGGAACACGGATCTCACACCGTGGGAGGAACACGGATCTCACACCGCGGGAGGAACACGGATCTCACACCGTGGGAGGAACACGGATCTCTCACCGTGGGAGGAACACGGATCTCACCGTGGGAGGAACACGGATCTCTCACTGCGGGAGGAACACGGATCTCACACCGTGGGAGGAACACGGATCTCACACCGCGGGAGGAACACGGATCTCTCACCGCGGGAGGAACACGGATCTCACCGTGGGAGGAACACGGATCTCACCGTGGGAGGAACACGGATCTTTCACCGTGGGAGGAACACGGATCTCACACCGTGGGAGGAACACGGATCTCACACCGTGGGAGGAACACGGATCTCACACCGCGGGAGGAACACGGATCTCTCACCGCGGGAGGAACACGGATCTCACACCGTGGGAGGAACACGGATCTCACCGTGGGAGGAACACGGATCTCTCACCGTGGGAGGAACACGGATCTCTCACCGTGGGAGGAACACGGATCTCACCGTGGGAGGAACACGGATCTCTCACCGTGGGAGGAACACGGATCTCTCACCGTGGGAGGAACACGGATCTCACCGTGGGAGGAACACGGATCTCACAGTGGGAGGAACACGGATCTCTCACCGTGGGAGGAACACGGATCTTTCACCGTGGGAGGAACACGGATCTCACCGTGGGAGGAACACGGATCTTTCACCGTGGGAGGAACACGGATCTCACCGTGGGAGGAACACGGATCTCTCACCGCGGGAGGAACACGGATCTCTCACCGCGGGAGGAACACGGATCTCTCACCGCGGGAGGAACACGGATCTCTCACCGTGGGAGGAACACGGATCTCTCACCGTGGGAGGAACACGGATCTCTCACCGTGGGAGGAACACGGATCTCTCACCGTGGGAGGAACACGGATCTCTCACCGCGGGAGGAACACGGATCTCACCGCGGGAGGAACACGGATCTCACCGCGGGAGGAACACGGATCTCTCCGCGGGAGGAACACGGATCTCACCGTGGGAGGAACACGGATCTCACCGTGGGAGGAACACGGATCTCTCACCGTGGGAGGAACACGGATCTCACCGTGGGAGGAACACGGATCTCACCGTGGGAGGAACACGGATCTCTCACCGTGGAAGGAACACGGATCTCTCCGTGGGAGGAACACGGATCTCACCGTGGGAGGAACACGGATCTCTCACCGTGGGAGGAACACGGATCTCACCAGCGCTGACCTTGACACGGAGAGAGTTTCTAAAACACCAGATTAGATTTGAGGGTTTCTTCCAGCGTCGCTGAGATGCTTAAAAACGAGCCCAGCTGTGCAGAGCAGCAACACAAAAACACTCCAAGGCCGCTCTGCTGAGGCCTGTGTGAAAGTAAAGAGGCGATGACTCGGTCCCAGTGGGACCACCCAGCTGATTTCTGACCACCGAGGGCTCCGAGAGGCTCCTGAAGAGGCACCAATAATGTTTCCTCCAGCCGAACAGCTTCAGGTTCAAACTGAGGGAGGAGCTGATCTGAGGTCAGGCTGAGGGAGAGGAGCTGATCTGAGGTCAGGCTGAGGGAGAGGAGCTGATCTGAGGTCAGGCTGAGGGAGAGGAGCTGATCTGAGGTCAGGCTGAGGGAGAGGAGCTGATCTGAGGTCAGGCTGAGGGAGAGGAGCTGATCTGAGGTCAGGCTGAGGGAGAGGAGCTGATCTGAGGTCAGGCTGAGGGAGAGGAGCTGATCTGAGGTCAGGCTGAGGGAGAGGAGCTGATCTGAGGTCAGGCTGAGGGAGGAGCTGATCTGAGGTCAGGCTGAGGGAGAGGAGCTGATCTGAGGTCAGGCTGAGGGAGAGGAGCTGATCTGAGGTCAGGCTGAGGGAGAGGAGCTGATCTGAGGTCAGGCTCAGTGAGATACTTTCCTTCATGGCCTCGCCTTCATGGGACGGTTAAACTGAAACCAGAGCAGCAGCATCTGAGTGTCCTCCTGGTTAAAGACATTCAACATCTGAAACTAATCAAAGGGCTTCGTGGAAACATCTCAGCGTCTCGTCTTACGTTTGCTTCATATCCAACTGATGGAGTTCAGCGTGTTGAAGCATGTTCAGCTCTGAGTGAAGTAGGTCAGGGAACCTTCTTCTGCGGGTGATAACTGCAGCAGGAGGTGCTTCCCCACGTGGGGCCGGGTGGGGGGCAGGCTTCAGGTTTCAGGCCTGAGGATCTGCAGGAACTCTGGGGCTGACCTGTCCCAACAACACCCTGAACAATGAGCGCTTCCTGTCCCCGAGAGTCTGGGCCAACCGAAGCCTGCGGGTACAAAGGCTCTGTGGCTGACATCTGACCCGAGCAGCGGCAGCAGCTCGCCGAGTGTCAGCGTGTCAAACGCCATCCAGAGAGCCGGTCTGTTCCAGCTTTACCGGAACCTCACGGCCTCCATCTTTTCACAGGGAGATGAACCGTGTTGAACTGCGCTGTGTTCACTGTTTCCTGAGAGGAACCTCATCACGGTCTCCATCCATCAGTACCCGTCCATTACCGTGGCGCTCTGAGCATTCCTGCCGCGCCTCATCACTCAGACCCCCCCCGGACAAGTCCGAGCAGCTCTGATTTACAGCCAAAGGAGCCTGAACCGTTTCATCTGGAGACATCGTGGAAACCGTTGGGATCATGTCAGGTGGTGACATCACGGCAGCCGCCATTTACCGTCCGACTGGAGCGAATCAGTGATGTCACCTCAGAAAGAAAACCAGCCGCCATTTACCGTCCGACTGGAGCGAATCAGTGATGTCACCTCAGAATGAAAACCAGCCGCCATTTACCGTCCGACTGGAGCGAATCCGTGATGTCACCTCAGAAAGAAAACCAGCCGCCATTTACAGTCCGACTGGAGCGAATCCGTGATGTCACCTCAGAAAGAAAACCAGCCGCCATTTAGAGTCCGACTGGAGCGAATCAGTGATGTCACCTCAGAAAGAAAACCAGCCGCCATTTACAGTCCGACTGGAGCGAATCAGTGATGTCACCTCAGAAAGAAAACCAGCCGCCATTTACAGTCCGACTGGAGCGAATCCGTGATGTCACCTCAGAAAGAAAACCAGCCGCCATTTACAGTCCGACTGGAGCGAATCCGTGATGTCACCTCAGAAAGAAAACCAGCCGCCATTTAGAGTCCGACTGGAGCGAATCCGTGATGTCACCTCAGAAAGAAAACCAGCCGCCATTTACAGTCCGACTGGAGCGAATCAGTGATGTCACCTCAGAAAGAAAACCAGCCGCCATTTACCGTCCGACTGGAGCGAATCCGTGATGTCACCTCAGAAAGAAAACCAGCCGCCATTTACCGTCCGACTGGAGCGAATCCGTGATGTCACCTCAGAAAGAAAACCAGCCGCCATTTACCGTCCGACTGGAGCGAATCCGTGATGTCACCTCAGAAAGAAAACCAGCCGCCATTTACAGTCCGACTGGAGCGAATCCGTGATGTCACCTCAGAAAGAAAACCAGCCGCCATTTACCGTCCGACTGGAGCGAATCCGTGATGTCACCTCAGAAAGAAAACCAGCCGCCATTTACAGTCCGACTGGAGCGAATCAGTGATGTCACCTCAGAAAGAAAACCAGCCGCCATTTACCGTCCGACTGGAGCGAATCAGTGATGTCACCTCAGAAAGAAAACCAGCCGCCATTTAGAGTCCGACTGGAGCGAATCAGTGATGTCACCTCAGAAAGAAAACCAGCCGCCATTTACAGTCCGACTGGAGCGAATCAGTGATGTCACCTCAGAAAGAAAACCAGCCGCCATTTACAGTCCGAGTGGAGCGAATCCGTGATGTCACCTCAGAAAGAAAACCAGCCGCCATTTACCGTCCGACTGGAGCGAATCAGTGATGTCACCTCAGAAAGAAAACCAGCCGCCATTTAGAGTCCGACTGGAGCGAATCAGTGATGTCACCTCAGAAAGAAAACCAGCCGCCATTTACAGTCCGACTGGAGCGAATCAGTGATGTCACCTCAGAAAGAAAACCAGCCGCCATTTACAGTCCGACTGGAGCGAATCAGTGATGTCACCTCAGAAAGAAAACCAGCCGCCATTTAGAGTCCGACTGGAGCGAATCCGTGATGTCACCTCAGAAAGAAAACCAGCCGCCATTTACAGTCCGACTGGAGCGAATCCGTGATGTCACCTCAGAAAGAAAACCAGCCGCCATTTACAGTCCGACTGGAGCGAATCCGTGATGTCACCTCAGAAAGAAAACCAGCCGCCATTTACAGTCCGACTGGAGCGAATCCGTGATGTCACCTCAGAAAGAAAACCAGCCGCCATTTACCGTCCGACTGGAGCGAATCAGTGATGTCACCTCAGAAAGAAAACCAGCCGCCATTTACAGTCCGACTGGAGCGAATCCGTGATGTCACCTCAGAAAGAAAACCAGCCGCCATTTACAGTCCGACTGGAGCGAATCCGTGATGTCACCTCAGAAAGAAAACCAGCCGCCATTTACAGTCCGACTGGAGCGAATCAGTGATGTCACCTCAGAAAGAAAACCAGCCGCCATTTACCGTCCGACTGGAGCGAATCCGTGATGTCACCTCAGAAAGAAAACCAGCCGCCATTTACCGTCCGACTGGAGCGAATCAGTGATGTCACCTCAGAAAGAAAACCAGCCGCCATTTACAGTCCGACTGGAGCGAATCAGTGATGTCACCTCAGAAAGAAAACCAGCCGCCATTTACAGTCCGACTGGAGCGAATCAGTGATGTCACCTCAGAAAGAAAACCAGCCGCCATTTACCGTCCGACTGGAGCGAATCCGTGATGTCACCTCAGAAAGAAAACCAGCCGCCATTTACAGTCCGACTGGAGCGAATCCGTGATGTCACCTCAGAATGAAAACCAGCCGCCATTTAGAGTCCGACTGGAGCGAATCAGTGATGTCACCTCAGAAAGAAAACCAGCCGCCATTTACAGTCCGACTGGAGCGAATCCGTGATGTCACCTCAGAAAGAAAACCAGCCGCCATTTACAGTCCGACTGGAGCGAATCCGTGATGTCACCTCAGAAAGAAAACCAGCCGCCATTTAGAGTCCGACTGGAGCGAATCCGTGATGTCACCTCAGAAAGAAAACCAGCCGCCATTTACCGTCCGACTGGAGCGAATCAGTGATGTCACCTCAGAAAGAAAACCAGCCGCCATTTACCGTCCGACTGGAGCGAATCCGTGATGTCACCTCAGAAAGAAAACCAGCCGCCATTTACAGTCCGACTGGAGCGAATCAGTGATGTCACCTCAGAAAGAAAACCAGCCGCCATTTACCGTCCGACTGGAGCGAATCCGTGATGTCACCTCAGAAAGAAAACCAGCCGCCATTTACAGTCCGACTGGAGCGAATCAGTGATGTCACCTCAGAAAGAAAACCAGCCGCCATTTACAGTCCGACTGGAGCGAATCAGTGATGTCACCTCAGAAAGAAAACCAGCCGCCATTTAGAGTCCGACTGGAGCGAATCCGTGATGTCACCTCAGAAAGAAAACCAGCCGCCATTTACCGTCCGACTGGAGCGAATCAGTGATGTCACCTCAGAAAGAAAACCAGCCGCCATTTACCGTCCGACTGGAGCGAATCAGTGATGTCACCTCAGAAAGAAAACCAGCCGCCATTTACCGTCCGACTGGAGCGAATCAGTGATGTCACCTCAGAAAGAAAACCAGCCGCCATTTACCGTCCGACTGGAGCGAATCCGTGATGTCACCTCAGAAAGAAAACCAGCCGCCATTTACAGTCCGACTGGAGCGAATCAGTGATGTCACCTCAGAAAGAAAACCAGCCGCCATTTACAGTCCGACTGGAGCGAATCAGTGATGTCACCTCAGAAAGAAAACCAGCCGCCATTTACCGTCCGACTGGAGCGAATCAGTGATGTCACCTCAGAAAGAAAACCAGCCGCCATTTACAGTCCGACTGGAGCGAATCAGTGATGTCACCTCAGAAAGAAAACCAGCCGCCATTTAGAGTCCGACTGGAGCGAATCCGTGATGTCACCTCAGAAAGAAAACCAGCCGCCATTTACAGTCCGACTGGAGCGAATCAGTGATGTCACCTCAGAAAGAAAACCAGCCGCCATTTACAGTCCGACTGGAGCGAATCAGTGATGTCACCTCAGAAAGAAAACCAGCCGCCATTTACAGTCCGACTGGAGCGAATCCGTGATGTCACCTCAGAAAGAAAACCAGCCGCCATTTACCGTCCGACTGGAGCGAATCAGTGATGTCACCTCAGAAAGAAAACCAGCCGCCATTTACCGTCCGACTGGAGCGAATCCGTGATGTCACCTCAGAAAGAAAACCAGCCGCCATTTACAGTCCGACTGGAGCGAATCCGTGATGTCACCTCAGAAAGAAAACCAGCCGCCATTTACAGTCCGACTGGAGCGAATCCGTGATGTCACCTCAGAAAGAAAACCAGCCGCCATTTACCGTCCGACTGGAGCGAATCCGTGATGTCACCTCAGAAAGAAAACCAGCCGCCATTTACAGTCCGACTGGAGCGAATCCGTGATGTCACCTCAGAAAGAAAACCAGCCGCCATTTACCGTCCGACTGGAGCGAATCAGTGATGTCACCTCAGAAAGAAAACCAGCCGCCATTTACAGTCCGACTGGAGCGAATCAGTGATGTCACCTCAGAAAGAAAACCAGCCGCCATTTACAGTCCGACTGGAGCGAATCAGTGATGTCACCTCAGAAAGAAAACCAGCCGCCATTTAGAGTCCGACTGGAGCGAATCCGTGATGTCACCTCAGAAAGAAAACCAGCCGCCATTTACAGTCCGACTGGAGCGAATCCGTGATGTCACCTCAGAAAGAAAACCAGCCGCCATTTAGAGTCCGACTGGAGCGAATCAGTGATGTCACCTCAGAAAGAAAACCAGCCGCCATTTACAGTCCGACTGGAGCGAATCCGTGATGTCACCTCAGAAAGAAAACAGCCGCCATTTACAGTCCGACTGGAGCGAATCAGTGATGTCACCTCAGAAAGAAAACCAGCCGCCATTTACCGTCCGACTGGAGCGAATCAGTGATGTCACCTCAGAAAGAAAACCAGCCGCCATTTACAGTCCGACTGGAGCGAATCCGTGATGTCACCTCAGAAAGAAAACCAGCCGCCATTTACCGTCCGACTGGAGCGAATCAGTGATGTCACCTCAGAAAGAAAACCAGCCGCCATTTACAGTCCGACTGGAGCGAATCCGTGATGTCACCTCAGAAAGAAAACCAGCCGCCATTTAGAGTCCGACTGGAGCGAATCCGTGATGTCACCTCAGAAAGAAAACCAGCCGCCATTTACCGTCCGACTGGAGCGAATCAGTGATGTCACCTCAGAAAGAAAACCAGCCGCCATTTAGAGTCCGACTGGAGCGAATCCGTGATGTCACCTCAGAAAGAAAACCAGCCGCCATTTACAGTCCGACTGGAGCGAATCCGTGATGTCACCTCAGAAAGAAAACCAGCCGCCATTTACAGTCCGACTGGAGCGAATCAGTGATGTCACCTCAGAAAGAAAACCAGCCGCCATTTACAGTCCGACTGGAGCGAATCAGTGATGTCACCTCAGAAAGAAAACCAGCCGCCATTTACAGTCCGACTGGAGCGAATCAGTGATGTCACCTCAGAAAGAAAACCAGCCGCCATTTACAGTCCGACTGGAGCGAATCCGTGATGTCACCTCAGAAAGAAAACCAGCCGCCATTTAGAGTCCGACTGGAGCGAATCAGTGATGTCACCTCAGAAAGAAAACCAGCCGCCATTTACAGTCCGACTGGAGCGAATCCGTGATGTCACCTCAGAAAGAAAACCAGCCGCCATTTACAGTCCGACTGGAGCGAATCCGTGATGTCACCTCAGAAAGAAAACCAGCCGCCATTTACAGTCCGACTGGAGCGAATCAGTGATGTCACCTCAGAAAGAAAACCAGCCGCCATTTACAGTCCGAGTGGAGCGAATCCGTGATGTCACCTCAGAAAGAAAACCAGCCGCCATTTACCGTCCGACTGGAGCGAATCCGTGATGTCACCTCAGAAAGAAAACCAGCCGCCATTTACCGTCCGACTGGAGCGAATCAGTGATGTCACCTCAGAAAGAAAACCAGCCGCCATTTAGAGTCCGACTGGAGCGAATCCGTGATGTCACCTCAGAAAGAAAACCAGCCGCCATTTACCGTCCGACTGGAGCGAATCCGTGATGTCACCTCAGAAAGAAAACCAGCCGCCATTTACCGTCCGACTGGAGCGAATCAGTGATGTCACCTCAGAAAGAAAACCAGCCGCCATTTACAGTCCGACTGGAGCGAATCAGTGATGTCACCTCAGAAAGAAAACCAGCCGCCATTTACAGTCCGACTGGAGCGAATCCGTGATGTCACCTCAGAAAGAAAACCAGCCGCCATTTACAGTCCGACTGGAGCGAATCAGTGATGTCACCTCAGAAAGAAAACCAGCCGCCATTTACCGTCCGACTGGAGCGAATCAGTGATGTCACCTCAGAAAGAAAACCAGCCGCCATTTACAGTCCGACTGGAGCGAATCCGTGATGTCACCTCAGAAAGAAAACCAGCCGCCATTTACCGTCCGACTGGAGCGAATCCGTGATGTCACCTCAGAAAGAAAACCAGCCGCCATTTACCGTCCGACTGGAGCGAATCAGTGATGTCACCTCAGAAAGAAAACCAGCCGCCATTTACAGTCCGACTGGAGCGAATCAGTGATGTCACCTCAGAAAGAAAACCAGCCGCCATTTAGAGTCCGACTGGAGCGAATCCGTGATGTCACCTCAGAAAGAAAACCAGCCGCCATTTAGAGTCCGACTGGAGCGAATCAGTGATGTCACCTCAGAAAGAAAACCAGCCGCCATTTACAGTCCGACTGGAGCGAATCAGTGATGTCACCTCAGAAAGAAAACCAGCCGCCATTTACCGTCCGACTGGAGCGAATCCGTGATGTCACCTCAGAAAGAAAACCAGCCGCCATTTACAGTCCGACTGGAGCGAATCAGTGATGTCACCTCAGAAAGAAAACCAGCCGCCATTTACAGTCCGACTGGAGCGAATCCGTGATGTCACCTCAGAAAGAAAACCAGCCGCCATTTACAGTCCGACTGGAGCGAATCAGTGATGTCACCTCAGAAAGAAAACCAGCCGCCATTTACAGTCCGACTGGAGCGAATCCGTGATGTCACCTCAGAAAGAAAACCAGCCGCCATTTACCGTCCGACTGGAGCGAATCCGTGATGTCACCTCAGAAAGAAAACCAGCCGCCATTTACCGTCCGACTGGAGCGAATCAGTGATGTCACCTCAGAAAGAAAACCAGCCGCCATTTACAGTCCGACTGGAGCGAATCAGTGATGTCACCTCAGAAAGAAAACCAGCCGCCATTTAGAGTCCGACTGGAGCGAATCAGTGATGTCACCTCAGAAAGAAAACCAGCCGCCATTTACCGTCCGACTGGAGCGAATCAGTGATGTCACCTCAGAAAGAAAACCAGCCGCCATTTACAGTCCGACTGGAGCGAATCAGTGATGTCACCTCAGAAAGAAAACCAGCCGCCATTTAGAGTCCGACTGGAGCGAATCAGTGATGTCACCTCAGAAAGAAAACCAGCCGCCATTTACAGTCCGACTGGAGCGAATCAGTGATGTCACCTCAGAAAGAAAACCAGCCGCCATTTACAGTCCGACTGGAGCGAATCCGTGATGTCACCTCAGAAAGAAAACCAGCCGCCATTTACCGTCCGACTGGAGCGAATCAGTGATGTCACCTCAGAAAGAAAACCAGCCGCCATTTACCGTCCGACTGGAGCGAATCAGTGATGTCACCTCAGAAAGAAAACCAGCCGCCATTTAGAGTCCGACTGGAGCGAATCCGTGATGTCACCTCAGAAAGAAAACCAGCCGCCATTTAGAGTCCGACTGGAGCGAATCCGTGATGTCACCTCAGAAAGAAAACCAGCCGCCATTTACAGTCCGACTGGAGCGAATCAGTGATGTCACCTCAGAAAGAAAACCAGCCGCCATTTACCGTCCGACTGGAGCGAATCCGTGATGTCACCTCAGAAAGAAAACCAGCCGCCATTTACAGTCCGACTGGAGCGAATCAGTGATGTCACCTCAGAAAGAAAACCAGCCGCCATTTACCGTCCGACTGGAGCGAATCCGTGATGTCACCTCAGAAAGAAAACCAGCCGCCATTTACAGTCCGACTGGAGCGAATCCGTGATGTCACCTCAGAAAGAAAACCAGCCGCCATTTACCGTCCGACTGGAGCGAATCCGTGATGTCACCTCAGAAAGAAAACCAGCCGCCATTTACAGTCCGACTGGAGCGAATCAGTGATGTCACCTCAGAAAGAAAACCAGCCGCCATTTAGAGTCCGACTGGAGCGAATCAGTGATGTCACCTCAGAAAGAAAACCAGCCGCCATTTACAGTCCGACTGGAGCGAATCAGTGATGTCACCTCAGAAAGAAAACCAGCCGCCATTTACAGTCCGACTGGAGCGAATCAGTGATGTCACCTCAGAAAGAAAACCAGCCGCCATTTACAGTCCGACTGGAGCGAATCCGTGATGTCACCTCAGAAAGAAAACCAGCCGCCATTTACAGTCCGCCTGGAGCGAATCCGTGATGTCACCTCAGAAAGAAAACCAGCCGCCATTTACCGTCCGACTGGAGCGAATCCGTGATGTCACCTCAGAAAGAAAACCAGCCGCCATTTACCGTCCGACTGGAGCGAATCCGTGATGTCACCTCAGAAAGAAAACCAGCCGCCATTTACCGTCCGACTGGAGCGAATCAGTGATGTCACCTCAGAAAGAAAACCAGCCGCCATTTACAGTCCGACTGGAGCGAATCCGTGATGTCACCTCAGAAAGAAAACCAGCCGCCATTTACAGTCCGACTGGAGCGAATCAGTGATGTCACCTCAGAAAGAAAACCAGCCGCCATTTACAGTCCGACTGGAGCGAATCAGTGATGTCACCTCAGAAAGAAAACCAGCCGCCATTTACCGTCCGACTGGAGCGAATCCGTGATGTCACCTCAGAAAGAAAACCAGCCGCCATTTACAGTCCGACTGGAGCGAATCAGTGATGTCACCTCAGAAAGAAAACCAGCCGCCATTTAGAGTCCGACTGGAGCGAATCAGTGATGTCACCTCAGAAAGAAAACCAGCCGCCATTTACCGTCCGACTGGAGCGAATCCGTGATGTCACCTCAGAAAGAAAACCAGCCGCCATTTACAGTCCGACTGGAGCGAATCAGTGATGTCACCTCAGAAAGAAAACCAGCCGCCATTTACCGTCCGACTGGAGCGAATCAGTGATGTCACCTCAGAAAGAAAACCAGCCGCCATTTACAGTCCGACTGGAGCGAATCAGTGATGTCACCTCAGAAAGAAAACCAGCCGCCATTTACAGTCCGACTGGAGCGAATCCGTGATGTCACCTCAGAAAGAAAACCAGCCGCCATTTACCGTCCGACTGGAGCGAATCCGTGATGTCACCTCAGAAAGAAAACCAGCCGCCATTTACCGTCCGACTGGAGCGAATCAGTGATGTCACCTCAGAAAGAAAACCAGCCGCCATTTACCGTCCGACTGGAGCGAATCCGTGATGTCACCTCAGAAAGAAAACCAGCCGCCATTTACAGTCCGACTGGAGCGAATCAGTGATGTCACCTCAGAAAGAAAACCAGCCGCCATTTACAGTCCGACTGGAGCGAATCAGTGATGTCACCTCAGAAAGAAAACCAGCCGCCATTTACAGTCCGACTGGAGCGAATCAGTGATGTCACCTCAGAAAGAAAACCAGACACAAACACGAGGGCGTGGACAGGTGTTATGTGACACTGCTAACATCACATCCTCCTCCAACACCTGCACAGCACAAAGTCCTGTCACAGTCACCGTGTGACCCGTCTGCGGCACATCTGGGGTCACATCTGTCTACATCCTGAGGTGGAAGCTGCCTGAATGACCGACAGCTGCTGGAAGAACACGAGGACAACCAGCTGCAGGCTCAGGGCTTTAAAACACAGCCATTTCTGCTGCTCCAGGACCAGTGGACCCGGCCTTCGGTCCAACACTGTGCCAGACAGGACCAGACAGGTTAGAGGATGTTCTGTTTCCTCTGATGGAAAATTGCACCTTTATACATGAATAAGTACTTTTTGTTTGTTTGTTTGCTGTGTGGATTCCACAACTAAAACTCTGAATAAACAGGTGTGTTGTCACAGTTCCACATCTGTCCGTCCATCCATCATCTTCCTCTTATCTGAGGTCGGGTCAGAACCAACAGGTTCAGCAGGGAAACCCATTCATCCCTCTCCCGAGGCGTTCCCGGGTCAGATGGGATATATAATCTTTCCAGACAGTTCTGGTTCTGCCCAAACCAGTTCCCAAAGCAGACCTCTCCCTGACGACAGCACCAGATCCTGTCCATGAAAACCACAAACAGGATCGGTGACGAGGGGCATCTGCAGCTGAAAAAGATCTGCAGCTGAAAAAGATCTGCAGCTGAAAAAGATCTGCAGCTGAAAAAGATCTGCAGCTGAAAAAGATCTGCAGCTGAAAAAGATCTGCAGCTGAAAAAGATCTGCAGCTGAAAAAGATCTGCAGCTGAGAAACATCTGCAGCTGAGAAACATCTGCAGCTGAGAAACATCTGCAGCTGAAAAAGATCTGCAGCTGAAAAAGATCTGCAGCTGAGAAACATCTAAAAGAGAAACATCTGCAGCTGAGAAAGATCTGAAGCTGAGAAAGATCTGAAGATCTGAAGCTGCCATTCGTCCTTAAAGAGCTGAAAATGTGCTGCAGAGGGAGCAGACTGAAGCTCACTGAACCAGTTTCACCCGTCAGCAGCATGATGGCACAACACCGCCAGCCTCTGAACTCACAACATGAGCTGAAACCTTTTCTCTTTCAGAATAGCTCATCATCACCAACACTCATCCACAGCTGCAGGTTCTTCATCTGATCCATCAGGATGTGAAAATATGCAGACAAATAACCAATAATCAACAACTGTTTGTAGCTGCCTGTAACAGCAAAGAGATGCAGAACTCAGGCTGAATAACACAGACTTCACCTGCAATCTGCAGCTGAGTTCTGGTTCCTGTTCTGGTTCTGGAGCATGTCTGTGACGTGTTCTTCAAACCAACAACCAGCCCTGAAGGCCCCTTAAACCCCAGTGAAGCACAGCTTTACTGTTTCATCAGAACTGAATGAACAGAACACACAAAGCAGGTAACAGATCTAACAGGAAGCAGCTCTGCAGGATCAGAGGTTTCACCTTGATGCAGTGGCGTGTTTTAAACCCGTCTGATGGCTGCATGAGATGCTCTGCTGACTGTCACTCTGCTGTGGGAATCTAACCAGAAGTCAAGTTAGAGCTGCAGCAAAGCTGAAGACATCCTCTGAAAAACCACAGAAATCAGCATGAATCCAACATGTTTCCATCGATGGTTTAAAGTGAATAAACTCAGCTGTGTGGTTTCACCAGAGGGGGCGCTGCAGGCTGCGCTGTTAGTGGCTGGAAATCAGTAGAAGAAGTAGTTGTTCTAACAGGAAACAAACAACAACAACTGTGGTGGACATCCAAAGCAGGATGATTAAAACTAAATACAGCAACAAAACTCAAAGCAGGTGGTTAAAAACAGGGTCTGGTCTAGTAGTGAAAAATTAAAACCACC
The DNA here is from genome assembly GCF_036924035.1 of Leuresthes tenuis. Lineage (NCBI taxonomy): Eukaryota > Metazoa > Chordata > Actinopteri > Atheriniformes > Atherinopsidae > Leuresthes > Leuresthes tenuis. The sequence goes on along the minus strand of NW_027325356.1, from coordinate 1,022,275 downwards.
GAACACCTTCGAACACCACCGAACACCTCCGAACTGCTCCGAACACCTTCGAACACCTCCGAACACCTCCGAACACCTTCGAACACCTCCGAACACCTTCGAACACCTCCGAACACCTTCGAACACCTTCGAACACCTCCGAACACCTTCGAACACCTTCGAACACCACCGAACACCTCCGAACACCTCCGAACACCTCCGAACACCTTCGAACACCTTCGAACACCTTCGAACTGCTCCGAACACCTCCGAACACCTTCGAACACCTTCGAACACCTTCGAACTGCTCCGAACTGCTCCGAACACCTCCGAACACCTTCGAACACCTCCGAACACCTTCGAACACCACCGAACACCTCCGAACACCTCCGAACACCTCCGAACACCTTCGAACACCACCGAACACCTCCGAACACCTCCGAACACCTCCGAACACCTTCGAACACCTTCGAACACCTTCGAACTGCTCCGAACTGCTCCGAACACCTTCGAACACCACCGAACTCCTCCGAACTGCTCCGAACACCTCCGAACACCTCCGAACTGCTCCGAACTGCTCCGAACACCTCCGAACACCTCCGAACTCCTCCGAACACCTCCGAACACCACCGAACTCCTCCGAACTGCTCCGAACACCTTCGAACACCACCGAACTCCTCCGAACACCTCCGAACACCTCCGAACACCTTCGAACACCTTCGAACACCACCGAACACCTTCGAACACCTCCGAACACCACCGAACTCCTCCGAACTGCTCCGAACACCTCCGAACACCTCCGAACACCTTCGAACACCTCCGAACTCCTCCGAACACCTCCGAACACCACCGAACACCTTCGAACACCACCGAACACCTCCGAACACCTTCGAACACCACCGAACACCACCGAACACCTCCGAACACCTCCGAACACCTTCGAACACCTCCGAACACCACCGAACACCTCCGAACACCACCGAACACCTTCGAACACCTTCGAACACCTCCGAACACCTCCGAACACCACCGAACACCTCCGAACACCACCGAACACCTTCGAACACCTTCGAACACCTCCGAACACCTTCGAACACCTCCGAACACCTCCGAACACCTTCGAACACCTCCGAACACCTCCGAACACCACCGAACACCTCCGAACACCACCGAACACCTTCGAACACCTTCGAACACCTTCGAACACCTTCGAACACCACCGAACACCTCCGAACACCACCGAACACCTCCGAACACCACCGAACACCTTCGAACACCTTCGAACACCTCCGAACACCACCGAACACCTCCGAACACCACCGAACACCTTCGAACACCTTCGAACTCCTCCGAACACCTCCGAACACCTTCGAACACCACCGAACACCTCCGAACACCACCGAACACCTTCGAACACCTTCGAACACCTCCGAACACCTTCGAACACCTTCGAACACCTCCGAACACCTTCGAACACCACCGAACACCTTCGAACTGCTCCGAACTGCTCCGAACACCTCCGAACTCCTCCGAACACCTCCGAACACCACCGAACTCCTCCGAACTGCTCCGAACACCTTCGAACACCTTCGAACACCACCGAACACCTTCGAACACCTCCGAACACCACCGAACTCCTCCGAACTGCTCCGAACACCTCCGAACACCTCCGAACACCTTCGAACACCACCGAACACCTTCGAACACCTTCGAACTCCTCCGAACACCTCCGAACACCTTCGAACTCCTCCGAACACCTCCGAACTCCTCCGAACACCTCCGAACACCTTCGAACACCACCGAACACCTTCGAACTCCTCCGAACACCTCCGAACACCTTCGAACACCACCGAACACCTCCGAACACCACCGAACACCTTCGAACACCTTCGAACACCTCCGAACACCTTCGAACACCTTCGAACACCTCCGAACACCTTCGAACTCCTCCGAACTCCACTGAACACCACCGAACACCACCGAACACCTTCGAACACCTTCGAACACCTTCGAACACCTCCGAACACCACCGAACACCTCCGAACACCACCGAACACCTCCGAACTCCACCGAACACCTCTGAACCACGTTGTTTGTATCAAATTCTCAGTTTTTAGTTTCTGCTGCAGCTCCAAACAACAAAAACACACCTTGGTGGTAACCAGACACCCCTGATGGACCCTCCCCCAACACAACAAACCAGGTGCACACACACACACACTGTAACACACACACCGTCCTGCAGGACTGCAGCACATGCTGTGTGTGTGTTACAGTGTGAGACTCTGTGTGTTACAGTGTGTGTGTTACAGTGTGTGTGTTACAGTGTGTGTGTTACAGTGTGTGTGTTACAGTGGGAGTGCTGGTCTTACCATGCTCTCTGCTGTGTGTTCTCAGTGTTTTTATAATCCGGTCTGACACCATGTTCCCGTCCCCGTCTGTGTGAGCGTCTCTCGGCCCGTCAGCCCTGACTCTGCGCTCACATGTGAAGCCCCGCCCACCAGTGAAGCCCCGCCCACCAGTCATTCCTCTCTGGATCCTCCCTCTTCTTCCTCACCTCCCCTCTCTGCTGCTCTCTGCTGGACCTTCACCTTCATCATCTCCCACTTTCCCAAACTTTCCCTGACTTTAAGGTTCAGGGACATAAATCCCATGACTTTTCAGCACCAGCACACCAACAGCGGTGTCTTACTGAGGCAGTAGGTAACGGTTTTATTCATTGTGTTTGGTTTCCATGTACAGCTCAGTTAAATCCTGATGAAAATTTTACTATTTTACTTCATTTTCTGACTTTTAAAGATGTGGAAACCCTCATGACAGGTTTTGTGACCATGGTAACGCTTCATGTAAAAACTTTTACAGCCGATTAACCTGTTTGTATTTGGACTACAGCCCGATATTTGTATCATGTGGAAGGTAGAGGAGCATAAACCCAGAGAACAATAAGCTTTAAATCATCCTGAGCTAAAGCAAAAGACCAAAGACACGTGCACAACATGCAGGCCGTGCACAGCTCCACCGTGGCCTCATGTCTCTGAAGTGCTTCCGGACAAACACCCTCATATCTCCTCAGCCTGATTCTATGAGCTCAGATCACTCATATCTGAGCTAGCATAGCTGTGGCCTGTGCTGCTGGGAGCAGTTTGAGAGGGAAGAAATGATAAAGTATTGATAAATAAATGATAAAACTTGGTATCATTTCTTCACGGACCTCTGATAAACTGTTACATGGCTTCAGTGTTACTTCGCTTCTCTGATGGTAATAAAACACTTTTTCTTGTTAAATGTCCTTTAGGGGTCACATTAACATTCAGTGAATAAAGAAACGTGTTAAATGAGATCCTTCCTGTTTCTCAGAGCTGCTCCACTCGCAGTGAAATCCTTCATTTTGCTAAAGTTGCAGATTAGTTTGGACTCAGACCTGGAACCGGATGATTTAAGCTCCTGTTGCTGCAGAGCCTGAAGACTCCGGTTGTAAATAAGTGTCACATGACCGAAGAGCCTTCTGCTGAATCCATCAGAGCCGTAACCCGTCCCACATGTGCTCAGGCAGCACCAAGGCTTACTGACTGGGAACCAAGAGCAGAGAAGAGGACGAGCGTCACAGCTGGACACGGCCGGCTGCTGCCAGCTGCTGCCGGCTGCTGAGAACTGCCTGGAAACTGGATCCTGCTGCCTGGAAACTGCCTGGAAACTGGATCCTGCTGCCTGGAAACTGGATCCTGCTGCCTGGAAACTGGATCCTGCTGCCTGGAAACTGGATCCTGCTGCCTGGAAACTGCCTGGAAACTGGATCCTGCTGCCTGGAAACTGGATCCTGCTGCCTGGAAACTGGATCCTGCTGCCTGGAAACTGGATCCTGCTGCCTGGAAACTGCCTGGAAACTGGATCCTGCTGCCTGGAAACTGGATCCTGCTGCCTGGAAACTGGATCCTGCTGCCTGGAAACTGGATCCTGCTGCCTGGAAACTGGATCCTGCTGCCTGGAAACTGCCTGGAAACTGGATCCTGCTGCCTGGAAACTGCCTGGAAACTGGATCCTGCTGCCTGGAAACTGGACCCTGCTGCCTGGAAACTGGATCCTGCTGCCTGGAAACTGCCTGGAAACTGGATCCTGCTGCCTGGAAACTGCCTGGAAACTGGATCCTGCTGCCTGGAAACTGGATCCTGCTGCCTGGAAACTGGATCCTGCTGCCTGGAAACTGGACCCTGCTGCCTGGAAACTGGATCCTGCTGCCTGGAAACTGGATCCTGCTGCCTGGAAACTGGATCCTGCTGCCTGGAAACTGCCTGGAAACTGGATCCTGATGCCTGGAAACTGGATCCTGCTGCCTGGAAACTGCCTGGAAACTGGATCCTGCTGCCTGGAAACTGGATCCTGATGCCTGGAAACTGGATCCTGCTGCCTGGAAACTGGATCCTGCTGCCTGGAAACTGCCTGGAAACTGGATCCTGCTGCCTGGAAACTGCCTGGAAACTGGATCCTGCTGGTATTCGCCACCTGGATCCCCCCCACCTCTTATCTCTGTGCAGACTGGAAACCAGCCGGTTCAGGGCAGGAACCGAGGCCCGGTCCGGCCTCAGGCCTCCACAGTGAGTGGGAGTTCTGGTGAGACACTTTAAAGGAAACACTTTGGGTCCCGAGCTGCAGGCTGGGCTGAACCAGTGAACCCAGTGCAGGGGGGGGGGGGCTTTGTGCTGGTTTCCAGGGCTGCTGGGAGTCAGTCTGTGGTTTCCAGGAGCTGCAGGAAAACTGCTTTCAGGGAACAGCGAGCAGAGCGTGAAACTAACTGGCAGAGTCACAAAGACCCAGGCCTGAAAAGGTGACACGCCCCCCCCCCCCCCCCCCCGTCAGAGGTTTAATGGGAGCACTGGGACTCCGGGGACCCCAGCACAGGGGAACCCTGCTCTGGTAACAGTGACAGACCAGAGGAAACCATGGCAACATGGACGAGCACCCAGCCAAGAGACGAGAAAAACTGACCCTCAGAAGCACAGCGTGGACGGATTTAAAGGCACAGTTCCATATTTATGAACTAGAACTGGACCGGACCACTGCTTTATTTCAACTAGAACTGGACCGAACCACTCTGCTTCATTTCAACTAGAACTGGACCGAACCACTGCTTTATTTCAACTAGAACTGGACCGAACCACTCTGCTTCATTTCAACTAGAACTGGACCGAACCACTCTGCTTCATTTCAACTAAAACTGGACCGAACCACTCTGCTTCATTTCAACTAAAACTGGACCGAACCACTCTGCTTCATTTCAACTAAAACTGGACCGAACCACTCTGCTTTATTTCAACTAGAACTGGACCGAACCACTCTGCTTTATTTCAACTAGAACTGGACCGAACCACTCTGCTTCATTTCAACTAAAACTGGACCGAACCACTCTGCTTTATTTCAACTAGAACTGGACCGAACCACTCTGCTTTATTTCAACTAGAACTGGACCAGAGGACCCAAACCCAGATACTGATATTCTACCGATATTTTATAGGAACCGGGCCAAATGTTCAGTTTCGGGCTGCAGCCAACGATTGTTTAGGTGATCGATTATTTTATTGATTATTCAGATAAGAAAAACTTTTTAAAAGGAGAAACATCATGAACCAGCTTTAAACCTCAGTTATATCTTTCCTTTCATTCCTCCTCCTGATGCTGATAACAGGACCACAGAACAGCAGCTATTAGCTAACATCCAGCTGTGAAACATCTGTTAGCTTCCCTCCTTTCAGCACCACATCAAAGCTGTCACCAAGGAAGCTTTTTACCAACTCAGAAACATCAACAGAATTAAAGGTTTTCTCTCCCAAAAAGACCAGGAGAAACTCATCCATGCATTCATCTCCAGGAGACTCCATTACTGTAACGGTCTTTTAACTGGACTTCCCAGAAAGAGCATCAAACATCTGCAGCTCATCCAGAATGCTGCTGCTGGAGTTTTAACCAGGACTCAGAGATCTGAACACATCCCACCAGCTTTAAAGTCTTTACTCTGGCTTCCAGTCAGTCACAGAATAGATTTTAAAGCCTGCTGATGGTTTATAAATCCCAGAATCCTACTATTCTCTGCTAGCATCCTTCTGTTCTCTGCTAGCTTCCTTCTGTACTCTGCTAGCTTCCTTCTGTTCTTTGCTAGCTTCCTGTTCTCTGCTAACTTCCCTCTGTTCTCTGCTAGCTTCCTTCTGTACTCTGCTAGCTTCCTTCTGTTCTCTGCTACTTTTCTTCTGTTCTCTGCTAGCTTCCCTCTGTTCTCTGCTAGCTTCACTCTGTTCTCTGCTAGCTTCCTTCTGTACTCTGCTAGCTTCCTTCTGTTCTTTGCTAGCTTCCCTCTGTTCTCTGCTAGCTTCCTTCTGTACTCTGCTAGCATCCTTCTGTTCTCTGGTACTTTTCTTCTGTTCTCTGCTAGCTTCCCTCTGTTCTCTGCTAGCTTCACTCTGTTCTCTGCTAGCTTCCTTCTGTACTCTGCTAGCTTCCTTCTGTTCTTTGCTAGCTTCCTGTTCTCTGCTAACTTCCCTCTGTTCTTTGCTAGCTTCCTTCTGTACTCTGCTAGCATCCTTCTGTTCTCTGCTACTTTTCTTCTGTTCTCTGCTAGCTTCCCTCTGTTCTCTGCTAGCTTCACTCTGTTCTCTGCTAGCTTCCTTCTGTACTCTGCTAGCTTCCTTCTGTTCTTTGCTAGCTTCCCTCTGTTCTCTGCTAGCTTCCTTCTGTACTCTGCTACTTTTCTTCTGTTCTCTGCTAGCTTCCCTCTGTTCTCTGCTAGCTTCACTCTGTTCTCTGCTAGCTTCCTTCTGTACTCTGCTAGCTTCCTTCTGTTCTTTGCTAGCTTCCTGTTCTCTGCTAACTTCCCTCTGTTCTTTGCTAGCTTCCTTCTGTACTCTGCTAGCATCCTTCTGTTCTCTGCTACTTTTCTTCTGTTCTCTGCTAGCTTCCCTCTGTTCTCTGCTAGCTTCCTTCTGTACTCTGCTAGCTTCCTTCTGTTCTTTGCTAGCTTCCCTCTGTTCTCTGCTAGCTTCCTTCTGTACTCTGCTAGCATCCTTCTGTTCTCTGCTACTTTTCTTCTGTTCTCTGCTAGCTTCCCTCTGTTCTCTGCTAGCTTCACTCTGTTCTCTGCTAGCATCCTTCTGTTCTCTGCTAGCTTCCTTCTGTTCTCTGCTAGCTTCCCTCTGTTCTCTGCTAGCTTCCTTCTGTACTCTGCTAGCATCCTTCTGTTCTCTGCTACTTTTCTTCTGTACTCTGCTAGCATCCTTCTGTTCTCTGCTAGCTTCCTTCTGTTCTCTGCTAGCTTCCCTCTGTTCTCTGCTAGCTTCCTTCTGTTCTTTGCTAGCTTCCTTCTCAGCTAACAAGCCGACTGATTTCCATTAAAATGCTAACACGAAATGTTCCCTTGTGTTTGTTCCGCTCAGTGGACTCAATATGTGAACTGGCTGCTTTCTGCTGAGATGCTGTAGCATTGCCATTGTGCTATCGTGCTAAGCTAACTGGCTTTTACAATGGACACACTGTTCAGTATTTTCTCTTTTCTTTAAAATGCTCCCAAACTTTAGACATTTTCCTCTTTTTCCCTGATTTTCCCCTTGTTGTTTTCTCCGGTTTCCTCCATCAGATCAAGCTGCTACAAACGTGCGCACGTTGTGTGACAGTAAGAACTTTTAGAATCGAGTTGTTCGAGGAGTCATTTCAGCCATAGTTCAGTTAATTTCTGATGATTTCACTTCCATTTAATGACCGTCTTCCAATGAAAACCCTTCCATGTTTCCATAAAACAGCTGAGCAGTGAAATCACTGATTTCACAAACAAAACCTCATCTCATACAATCAGTCTATTTCATTCTATTTATATATTATTATGTGATTTTCCTCACGTCAGAGGTGGAAGGGAACAATAAAGTTTCATTGTAAGGACCAAACCGCTGTTTCCTCTCAGCATATGAAGCTGAGGGAGGGAAAGCATGTGTGGGCTCTGATTAAACCCCCAAAGAATTTAGCCTCAGTTCGTTCAACGTGTCACTGCATGTAAGACTGGTTTGAAAAAACAAAGTCAGAAAGTGGGAACGATGAGGAGACGCTGGAAGTAAGAGCAGCTCAGTTAGAGGACAGGTGGGGGCGGGACCTCTGCTTCAGCCTGATTATCTGAGGTCACAGCTGGTCTTTAAAGACGGGTTCAGCCCCAGATGTTACCGCCTGATCCCTGAAGCTTTACTTCACATTAGCCCTCATAATAACCTGGTCAGGGTTCTTCAAGTCAAATTCAAGTCTTTTTAAGACCTTTTATATATAGACTTAATACCAATTTCACAGACCCACCGGCAAAGAATTCCTTTTTTAATTTGTTCATTTATTTCTCAAACAAATGTGAAAATGTGGACCAAAAATAAAAAAGTTTCAGCAGGCCACACTAAAGTTTGACTAACACAGATCAGTTCTCTTTAACATTGGTTACATCAGCGAGCTACTTATTCCATGCTGGGAATAAGGGGAGTAGAGTCCTGAACAACTGAATCCAGACCAACGATGAAAGTTTAATTTTCATCGTTGGTCTGGACCCAAAAGCTGCGCGCAGACCCACTCTAGTTGCGGTTGTAGCTGGGGGGGTCTGTAGCGCTAGCAGCTAGCTGGTTTACGTTAGCTGCTTCAGGCACATTAGCAGCTAGCTGGCTAACATTAGCCGCTTCAGGCACATTAGCAGCTAGCTGGTTTACGTTAGCTGCTTCAGGCACATTAGCAGCTAGCTGGCTAACGTTAGCTGCTTCAGGCACATTAGCAGCTAGCTGGCTAACGTTAGCTGCTTCAGGCACATTAGCAGCTAGCTGGCTAACGTTTGCTGCTTCAGGCACATTAGCAGCTAGCTGGTAGCTGGTATTATTTAGGTATTATTTCCAAATTCATAAATTCAATGCTTGTAAGACCTTTTAAGACCCTGCGGGAACCCTGCTGGTGTTCACACCGACAGCACGAACGACAGCTTTTCGCAGCAGGAACGCACGAGGAGGATTAGACTCGAGCTGATGGCGTTTACCACCAGACTGAGTTCAACACGTTCCACAGCACTGACGTCCCAACGCCATGTCTGACCAGGCAGAGGAGCAGAGAGGCGTGTTCTGGTTGGATATAAAAACGTTAGTTTTTAGCCCTGCTGTCGGACACTAAGAGGCTAAGGTCGCCTGTTCAACTCCTCCAATACTCTCCCTGAGGGGGAGGCCCCTCCCAGCGCCACCTGAGCTTCTCATCACTTCAACATCTACCTCAACACACCTGGAACTGCCTGTTCCCAGAACCCAGCAGTCTGGATGTCGTGGTCCAACTCTGGCTTCTTTTAAGCTGCCGTTTCCCCTCAGAGATCAATAAAACATGCACCTAGCTGCCCTCCACATGTACTTCCATCCATCTGAGATACTCTCAGAGACATTTATGCACACGATTGTCTGACCGTCTGCAGGAAGAACAGCTCCTCTAAGCACTGAGGTCAGTTTGATGCTTCACACCTGGGTGATACATTCAACACTTTGGTTCCAGACGCTCCTAAAGCTGAGCTGACCTCTGACCCTCAGTGTTGTGTCAAAGGTGGGGGGCAGAACAGAGGATCTGTTCAGATCCACAACATTAAAGGCTTCAGCAGCCAGAGTGAGGGCTGGTGATGGAGCCGCCGTATACGCGCTGTATTTACCATCCACAGGAGCTCTGAGCGCAGCAGCTGAAGCAGAACGCAGTGCATTCTGGGTACACAGAGGCTTCTGAGGAGGAAATTAAAGGAAGGATCCAGACCGGAGTTAATATCCGGTTACTGAGCAGCTCAGGTGAACTGTGTGAGACAGACTCCTGGCTGCAGAAACATCAAACAGCTTTGGTTATGAAGCGATCAGTTGCAGGAGTCCTTGCTATGAACACTTTAAGGTTCGGTAAGTTGTTGTCAGCTGGTTCTTCATCAACAATAAAACAGATGATTCTTAGTTTCACACAAGCGAAATTAAATCAACTTTCTAAAACCAGACCTCCAGGTGTTTCCTAAAGAAAGTGCAACAGGTGTGCTGAATGTGAGCTGTGGGTCACACCATAACCCCGACAGCAGTGCACGGCAGCAGTGCACGGCAGCAGTGCACGGCAGCAGTGCACGGCAGCAGTGCACGGCAGCAGTGCACGGTGGGAGCCTTTGAGGTAAAAACAAACAGAACATGACCAAACCTAACATCTGGAAAACATCTGGCTTTTCTGAGAGGGAGGAACATTGGACCAAAGTCAGCAGCACAGGTGTGAACACCCACCTGCTGACACGCCATGCTGAATCCTGGATGCTAACGCAGCTAGCACAACAACTCAGAGAGGTCAAAGGTCATCACAGCAACTACTGTCTGATTTATGGATCAACTTCCACCATCTGACAGAGCAGGGGTCACATGATCCACCAGAGCAGGGTCACATGATCCACCAGAGCGGCGGTCACATGATCCACCAGAGCGGGGTCACATGATCCACCAGAGCGGCGGTCACATGATCCATCAGAGCAGCAGTCACATGATCCACAAGAGCAGAGGTCACATGATCCACCAGAGCAGAGGTCACATGATCCACCAGAGCAGAGGTCACATGATCCACCAGAGCAGGGGTCACATGATCCACCAGAGCGGCAGTCACATGATCCACCAGAGCGGCGGTCACATGATCCACCAGAGCAGAGGTCACATGATCCACCAGAGCAGAGGTCACATGATCCACCAGAGCGGCGGTCACATGATCCACCAGAGCAGCAGTCACATGATCCACCAGAGCAGCAGTCACATGATCCACCAGAGCAGCGGTCACATGATCCACCAGAGCAGCAGTCACATGATCCACCAGAGCAGCAGTCACATGATCCACCAGAGCAGCAGTCACATGATCCACCAGAGCAGCGGTCACATGATCCACCAGAGCAGCGGTCAAAGTCAGACAGAAGCGGCGGAGGATGGGGAGGATGTAGAACTGATGGCTGCCTGCATCTTCAGAAGACAGCAGGTCACCCTCCTCTTCCTCCAACACGTAACTACGGAAGCCCACAAAGAACAAAACAAACACGACCGCATTCAAAGCATGTGGGAGGTCAAGAGTGTGCACGTCACAGCGCTGTGCATCTCAGAGGAGGAATGCTCCCTCACAAGGACACATTTCTATTTGTAGATACTGTTCAGAGTGCTCCATCACGTGCCTGGTGTTCACGTGCACAGTTTAGAGACATTAACGTGCACAGTTTAGAGACATTAACGTGCACAGTTTAGAGACATTAACGTGCACAGTTTAGAGACAATAACGTGCACAGTTTAGAGACATTAACGTGCACAGTTTAGAGACATTAACGTGCACGTCACTCAGTCAGGAGGAAACTAAATGTTGCAGCTCATTTATCATTCTGAGCCTCGTGGATCTCCTCCAGTCAGTTTGCTGAGGTTCTGCAGCCGGTTCTGACCCATATCGCCTCCGTTTATCTGCACAGAACACAGCAAACACCCCAGAGCACTTCACACAGCGGGGGAACATCTGTCAGCGCCACAGAACCAGACTCAGGAGGTTCTTCCTCGAGCAAAGACCCACAAAAGTTCCCCAGAAACACTAAAAATATCTAAACACACACACACGTGCACACACACGTGCACGCACACACAGTAACTATTGATACAAGCTGGATCAACTGATCCATAATGAAAGTAACTTGGAGATTAATTTCCTTTTCTTCTTTTTAAATGATGTTTCAGATCATTTCCAGATCACAGCAGCCTGAATGTTTCCAGAATCAGAACCTGATTAAAACTTTATATCAATCAGAAGACAAATGAATTAAATGTTTCTGTCATTAATAAACAAATGTTTCTTGCCACAGAGGTGCTGACATAAGTCAGCAGGTGAGTCTGATCAATCAGATACTGAGGAATTAACGTGGAAACAGAACCAGCAGCAGCCAGTCTGGACCTCATTTCTTTATATTTTACATAAAAACAGGAAGCAGCTGCAGAGATTCACTGAAACATGATCAAACATGAACATAAACCCAGAATCTGAGGTAGAACCAGAGTTTTTCTCAGTTCTAAGCAGCTTTAAAGTGAATCTCTGGTCTGAGCTCCTTTATTCTCCAACACAGCCTGAACCCTCTGAGACCAGCTTTCTGTCATTTCTTTAAGGAGTCTTCAGGAATAGTTCTCCAGGCTTCTTGAAGGACATCCCAAAGCTCTTCTTTGGATGTGGGCTGCCTTTTGTTCCGTTCTCTGTCAGATGATCCCACACTGCTTCAATAATGTTGAGGTCCGGGCTCTGGGGAGGATTCATCCCTCCATAAGACCTGTTGCCACTGATTTTCAGTCCACTTCTTGTGTCATTTGGCACAGCTCAGCCTTTTCTCCCTGTTTCCCTTCCTTAAGAACGGCTTCTTGACAGCCACCCTTCCATGGAGACCATTTCTGATGAGGCTTGGGCCAACAGTAGATGGATCAGCTGAAGGTCCAGATGCATCTCTCAGGTCCTGTCAGGTCACAGCTGGATTTTTTCCTCTTTCTTAAGGACATCACTTTCAGATCCTGTTCATCTGCTGGAGATAGTTTTTTAGGCCTGACACTTCTTCTTTTGTCCTCCACTTGTCCAGTTTCCTCAAATGTTTTAAGGACACACTGCACACCATGCTGAGATATGCCAAGTTTTCAGCTAATAGCTCTTTGGGAATCACCTTGTTGCTGCAGAAATCCTATTTTCTGTCTGTCAAACTGTGTTTTCTTTGCTGTTTTTCATAGATGCAGCTAAAGAAATGGGAACAAATCATGTGTCTTTGTGACAGGCTGCTGGTAACAAAGTGCCTAAAGATCCAGTTTAAAACGGCTTCTTTGCTAAGTTGTCTGTTCTGTGTCGACACAACACTGGTTCATCCCTTGAGTTAGGAGCCTTTTTTCTGCCTGAAGGGTTCAAAGGTCAGAGTTAAGTGGCTGAATAAAGAAAAAACACTGAAAATGCTCAGGAACAAGGACTGAAGATGAGGGAAAAAGCAGAAAATGTCCAAAGAAAAACTATGAAAGAGCTTCAGAAAGCTGCAGAACTATTGATCAGGACACTTTAAAGGTTTCAGAAAGCTGCAGAACTGTTGATCAGGACACTTTAAAGTTTCAGAAAGCTGCAGAACTGTTGATCAGGACACTTTAAAGGTTACAGAAAGCTGCAGAACTGTTGATCAGGACACTTTAAAGGTTTCAGAAAGCTGCAGAACTGTTGATCAGGACACTTTAAAGGTTTCAGAAAGCTGCAGAACTGTTGATCAGGACACTTTAAAGGTTACAGAAAGCTGCAGAACTGTTGATCAGGACACTTTAAAGGTTTCAGAAAGCTGCAGAACTGTTGATCAGGACACTTTAAAGGTTACAGAAAGCTGCAGAACTATTGATCAGGACACTTTAAAGGTTTCAGAAAGCTGCAGAACTGTTGATCAGGACACTTTAAAGGTTTCTGAAAGCTGCAGAACTGTTGATCAGGACACTTTAAAGGCTTCAGAAAGCTGCAGAACTGTTGATCAGGACACTTTAAAGGCTACAGGAAAGAAATGAGGCTGATCAGGACTCTGGAGGATGGTGTAAGCCAGCCTCCATGTTGTCCCCCTGCAGGCTGTACAGACACCAACTACATCACCTCCAGCACAAACACTTCCTGAACACACTTTAATATTCACAGAGCTGAACGACTGAAGTCCAAACTGGTCATCAGACTGAGGGATGAATATCAAAGTCTGTTCTCTGGGTCCTTCAGCCCTGCTGATCTCCACACTGGTTCAGTTGGTTTTAGGTGTTGTGCTGCAGCTGAGCAGAAAACCACAGAGTGTGAAATCAGCCGTAAGAAAACCTGATGCTGCGTTCAGGGGGAGTTGGAACACACAGCGTGTCATCCTCACACTCATTCACACATTTTCCTGTCGAACACACCTCTAAGACACTCCCAGACATTCCAGGATGACTGAGCTTCGGTCAAAGGAGTCCTGAAGTGTTCAAACACAAACAGCTTTACTCACAGTTCAGAAGGATGTCAAACACAAAACATCAAGTTTTATCAGCAACTCTGGCAGAGCCAAAGAGTTTCAGGGTCAATCAGATTCCTGCAAACTCCACAATCAGACTGGAAACTTGACTCTGAGACTGAAAACAATGCAGCAGCTCCTCAGCAGACACTCACCCTGCAGACCGTCGCCGCTTCCCTCAGAACAAAGTAATCCAAACTTAATCCCACGGTGACAAAAGCTCCAAATGTGTGGACAGTGAAGTCGTTGAGCTGCGACTGAGTCAGAAAGCAGCAGCATGTGTTCACAGAGAGGACCGACCCTCAGCCTGCAGGCGCAGACAGCTCCACCCCCTGATCTCCGTCTGCTGGGGCAGCATCAGATTCCCTGAATTCACCAAACAGCTGCTAACACACAGCGCCCAGCCCGAAGGTGCTGGCAGCAGTTGAGAGGACATTCTCTGGACAGTAGATCGAATCTTTAAATAGAGCAGCAGAACACAAAGCTGTTCTGACAGCTGCACACAGAACTCATAAAAACCCAACATGTCCGTCACATGTTCGCCTCAACGTGTGACTTTGCTGTGAAACAGGAAAAGTTCTGCTGCTGCTGATGGTCGGTGGCGTGGTCTGGTGCTGGTTGAGGATGACCCTGAAGGAATTTGTCATAAAACTGTCGGAATAATGAATGAATGATTTTACGTAGCTTATGTTTCTGCATTCAGATGCTTTTATCCAAAGTGATACAGGTGAGGATGTAACGTCACAGCTAGCATCACAGCTAACATCACCGCCAGCATCACAGCTAGCGTCACAGCAAGCATCACAGCTAGCATCACAGATAACATCACAGCTAGCATCACAGCCAGCATCACAGCTAGCATCACAGCCAGCATCACAGCTAGCGTCACAGCCAGCATCACAGCTAGCGTCACAGCTAGCATCACAGCTGACATCACAGCTAGCATCACAGCTAGCATCACAGCTAGCATCACAGCTAGCATCACAGCCAGCATCACAGCTAGCGTCACAGCCAGCATCACAGCTAGCGTCACAGCTAGCATCACAGCTGACATCACAGCTGACATCACAGCTAGCATCACAGCTAACATCACCGCTAGCATCACACCTAGCATCACAGCCAGCATCACAGCTAGCATCACAGCCAGCATCACAGCTAGCGTCACAGCTAGCATCACAGCTGACATCACAGCTGACATCACAGCTAGCATCACAGCTAACATCCCTGCTAGCATCACAGCTAGCATCAGAGCTGACATCACAGCTAGCATCACAGCTGACATCCCTGCTAGCATCACAGCTAACATCACAGCTGACATCACAGCTAGCATCACAGCTAACATCCCTGCTAGCATCACAGCTAACATCACAGCTGACATCACAGCTAGCATCACAGCTAACATCCCTGCTAGCATCACAGCTAACATCACAGCTGACATCACAGCTAGCATCACAGCTAACATCACAGCTAACATCACAGCGAGCATCACCGCTAGCATCACAGCTAACATCACAGCTAACATCACAGCTATCAATAAGCTACGTAGAAGGAAGCCACCAGTCAGGCTCTGGTGACCCTAACCCCCCCAGCATAGAGGGAACAGGCCAGGAGACGCTCTCTCAGAGCTGGGGCTTCAACAGTTTCCTGAACATAGACAGGGACGCCCCTGTTCTGGTAGCGCTCGGCAGGTCATTCCACCATTGTGGGACGACACATGAACAGAGTTTGGATTGTCTTAGGCGTGGTGTAGGAGCTGCTGGACGTGACGACTGCAGGGACCGAGTGGTCATATAAGCCTTTGCAAGAGCATTCAGGCCGTTCCATTATTATTAGGACTTAAGCTTCAGCACACAAAGTGTCCACCGTGAGGATGTGAACACTGATTTCAATGCAAGGAGGTTTAGTTTGAATAAAACGTCAAGGCAAAGAGAAAACCGACACCTGCAGAAAAGGACGGCTGCAGGAGTTCTGCAGGCCGGCACATTTTTGGGGAATGAAAAGTGATTATTTTTAAATCTGTGCTCAGCTATTTTAGAAAGTTCACAGAGTGGTTTCAAAAGCTTTTAAAGCACCCAAGGGTGAAGAAATCCGCTCAGCCCGTCTGAGGAGAACAGAAAGACAAACACGGAGCTGCTTGGAGGTGTTTTTGTTTCATCAGGCAGCAGCTGGGAGGGATATGGACCTAAATCCAGTCTGCTGTGTGCAGCGAGGACAAATCAACATGTCAAACATTCCTAAAGATGTTCCTAAAGATGTTCCTGCCGTGTTCATCGGATCTGTTCGGACCAACTCACCTGAGAAAGCAGCTGGATGAGGTCAGAGCCAGTTCCAGGGTATGTGTTTGTAGCCAATCAGAGGCTAACACAGACAGAAACGGGTCGGTTTCAGGGTTAGGTACCAGCTGCAACCAACCAACGTCCTTCATGTTGTACAACGTGAAACATCGGTTGTTTTATTTTATTTATCCCTCTGGTCTCAGAACATAAAACTGGGCGTCAGCACAACATCCAACACACACCTGAGCATCATTCTGATGGAAGTTCAGCAGGGAGGATGTGGACAGTTTACCACATCTGGAACTGAGGAAGTCAACCTGCTGCTGAACAAAACTAAGCAGCTGTTCACACCCTGTAGAAAAAGAGGACAAAGATACACAGATGCAGCTGAGGTGGAGCTGAGGTGGAGCTGAGGTGGAGCTGAGATGGAGCTGAGGTGGAGCTGAGATGGAGCTGAGATGGAGCTGAGATGGAGCTGAGGTGGAGCTGAGGTGGAGCCGAGGTGGAGCTGAGGTGGAGCTGAGATGGAGCTGAGGTGGAGCTCAGATGGAGCTCAGATGGAGCTGAGATGGAGCTGAGGTTTTTTCCCGCGATCGTCACCCGGAAGTGGAAGGAGACGATATTCCTGTCGTCAGAAAGAAAGAAACAAGGCGATGGAGAACGTTGTGCATCGTCTGTTCCATAACCAGCTCATCACAGATGGAGAGGGACGCAGCTTCATCTCGCTCTGCGTTCTCCATCTTTCTGAATGCCTGAGTTTGTTGCTGTTGGCGGTGAAGACGCCAACAGGAAGTGGCTCTATTAGCGACAGCTGAAATGGGGACAGCGCCACCTATGGTACCGGGGTATGACACGCTTTGTGCCAGTGATTCCATTCATTCAGCGCCATATATCCAAGGATAATTACCCTCAGATAAGGAGCAGAACCCAACTGTAGCTGTAATCCAGACTGACCTGAGAAGAACTCTCCAGAACATCTTAAAGGGTCCAAAAAGACTAAACCTGTTCACCTGCTGATGTTCAGCTGACTCTGGATCAGCTTCTATCTTCTGGCCTCTCCTGAGGCTGGATATTGATCATTAAATGAAGCTCAATTCTTCACAGACTGAAGCGTGTCTTTGGTGTCCCTCTTAATGCTATGTGGCAGCTGGCAGCCTTTTAACATTAGTGGCCCCTGACCTCAGAGGGCCCTCAGTCTGACAGAAGGACCCCCAGAGTCTCTGGGGGAAAGACATGAGGGCAAATCAGAACAAATGAATAATAAGCAGCTCTGCTAATGAGTGTGTGCAGCACCCCCCACCCCCCCGCAGCCTCTCAGAGCAACAAACCTGTAGAAGATCAGGGATGAACTGATCAAATTACACACAACTGTGTGTGTAAACATTCAAATCTACGGAATTAAACTTCCGTGAAAGTGGGTTATTTTAAGGTATGTGCACGTGTGTGTGTGAGGTGCACGTGTGTTTCCTGTATGAACTCAGCAGCATGTCTCCTTTGTGTGTTTTAAATGCCACAAAATGAACAGTTTGGCTCCACCCCCTGTGGACAGCAGTGTATGGGTGTGCTCACGGTCACACGTGCACTAATATGTCAAATGCATTGTTGGAAATGTTCCCTTCCACCTCTGACGTGAGGAAAATCACATAATAATCTATAAATAGAATGAAATAGACTGATTGTATGAGATGAGGTTGTGTTTGTGAAATCAGTGATTTCACTGCTCAGCTGTTTTATGGAAACATGGAAGGGTTTTCATTGGAAGACGGTCATTAAATGGAAGTGAAATGATGTGACACCGAGTTCGAACTGAACTACGGCTGAAATGACTCCTCGAACAACTCGATTCTAAAAGTTCTTACTGTCACACAACGTGCGCACGTTTGTAGCAGCTTGATCTGATGGAGGAAACCGGAGAAAACAACAAGGGGAAAATCAGGGAAAAAGAGGAAAAATGGCTAAAGTTTGGAAACATGTCACAGAAAAGAAAAGAGAAAATACTGAACAGTGTGTCCATTGTAAAAGCCAGTTAGCTTAGCACGATAGCCCAACGTCAATGCTACAGCATCTCGGCAGAGCTAGTTAGTTCACACATCGAGTCCACTGAGCGGAACAAACACAAGGAAACATTTCATGTTAGCATTTTAATGGAAATCAGTCGGCTTGGTAGCTGAGAAGGAAGCTAGCAGAGAACAGAAGGAAGCTAGCAGAAAACAGAAGGAAGCTAGCAGAGTACAGAAGGAAGTTAGCAGAGAACAGAAGGATAATAGCAAAGAACAGAAGGAAGCTAACAGAGAACAGAAGGAAGCTAGCAGAGAACAGAAGGATAATAGCAAAGAACAGAAGGAAGCTAGCAGAGAACAGAAGGAAGCTAGCAGAGAACAGAAGGATAATAGCAAAGAACAGAAGGAAGCTGGCAGAGAACAAAAGGAAGCTGGCAGAGAACAGAAGGAAGCTAGCAGAGAACAGAAGGAAGCTAGCAGAGAACAGAAGGAAGCTAGCAGAGAACAGAAGGATAATAGCAAAGAACAGAAGGAAGCTGGCAGAGAACAAAAGGAAGCTGGCAGAGAACAGAAGGAAGCTAGCAGAGAACAGAAGGAAGCTAGCAGAGAACAGAAGGAAGCTAGCAGAGAACAGAAGGATAATAGCAAAGAACAGAAGGAAGCTGGCAGAGAACAAAAGGAAGCTCGCAGAGAACAGAAGGAAGCTAGCAGAGAACAGAAGGAAGCTAGCAGAGAACAGAAGGAAGCTAGCAGAGAACAGAAGGAAGCTAGCAGAGAACAGAAGGATGCTAACAGAGAACAGAAGGAAGCTAGCACAGAAAAGAAGGAAGCTAGCAGAGAACAGAAGGAAGCTAGCAGAGAACAGAAGGAAGCTAGCAGAGAACAGAAGGAAGCTAACAGAGAACAGAAGGAAGCTAGCAGAGAACAGAAGGATGCTAACAGAGAACAGAAGGAAGCTAGCAGAGAACAGAAGGAAGCTAGCAGAGAACAGAAGGAAGCTAGCAGAGAACAGAAGGAAGCTAGCAGAGAACAGAAGGATAATAGCAAAGAACAGAAGGAAGCTAGCAGAGAACAGAAGGAAGCTAGCAGAGAACAGAAGGATAATAGCAAAGAACAGAAGGAAGCTAACAGAGAACAGAAGGAAGCTAGCAGAGAACAGAAGGAAGCTGGCAGAGAACAGAGTGAAGCTGGCAGAGAACAGAAGGAAGCTAGCAGAGAACAGAAGGAAGCTAGCAGAGAACTGACATTTTTGATTACTTGATTAATCGATGGAATACTCGAGTACCTAAATTGTTTTCTGCAGCCCTAGTTGTTGTAGACTGGTATCGGTTCTGGACTGGTCAGAACCAAAGTAACGATAATCTCGGGGAGGCCTCATCCATACCTGCTCAGCTGCTTCCTGTCGTTTGTCCTCCAGCTTGGACGCCGCTTCTTATTTACTGACAAAACCACAACCTGCAAGCAAACAGAAGCGGTCATCATTGAGGTGATGAAACGTACCTGCAGTCACCAGCAGATTATAAGTGATAATTAAACAAATCAAAACAGAATTTCACCAAAAGAATTCAACTCAAACTGAAAAGTCCCATGATGTACTCTAATCAGCGGGTTAGAGATTTCGGAGGTGTGGGCCTATGAAGATGGAGGTAAGCGCTCGTCTTTTAAAGGCAAAGAACAACACAGGATTAAACTGACTTTGTGTTCTTTTAACATCTAAAACATGTGAAAGCATGTGTGGACCAGCTCCTGGACCATCAGGCGAGCTTCATAAAGCTTGATAAACCAGAGACTGATCCATGGAAGCTGAAAAGCAGCAGATCGATCAGTGTGGAGCACGGCCTGCTGTGACCCAGTGTTCAGTGTATTCTGTCCTGGTTCTGTTGTGCTGGACCACACATGGTTCAGGACCACTCATGGTTCAGGACCACTCACGGTTCTGGACCACTCGTGGTTCAGGACCACTCGTGGTTCAGGACCACTCACGGTTCTGGACCACTCACGGTTCTGGACCACTCACGGTTCAGGACCACTCACGGTTCTGGACCACTCACGGTTCAGGACCACTCACGGTTCTGGACCACTCACGGTTCTGGACCACTCACGGTTCTGGACCACTCGTGGTTCAGGACCACTCGTGGTTCAGGACCACTCACGGTTCTGGACCACTCACGGTTCTGGACCACTCACGGTTCTGGACCACTCACGGTTCAGGACCACTCATGGTTCTGGACCACTCACGGTTCAGGACCACTCATGGTTCAGGACCACTCACGGTTCTGGACCACTCACGGTTCAGGACCACTCATGGTTCTGGACCACTCATGGTTCTGGACCACTCATGGTTCTGGACTCTAAGGGGCTGCTTTGAAAGCAGCTTTTATGCTCCTGCCAGCTTCCCAGAGGACTCCTTAAAGGCTTCGGTCGGAGGCAGCAGGTGATCAATGAATATGGAGAGAAACGGAGCAGCTGGACAGGTCAGCTCCAGGCCTCACATCAGGACTTACAAAGCATCCCAGTTATGATTTATTTATAAAGGTCCATGATGGTAAGAAGAGTCATCAATATTCAGTGTTGGCCCGACTGAAGTCTGTCTGAGGCTGAGAGAGAAAAGCTGCTGCTGCCTCTGGCCTCCTCTGTGGGAGGTTCTGGTTCTGCTGCCTCTGACCTCCTCTGTGGGAGGTTCTGGTTCTGCTGCCTCTGGCCTCCTCTGTGGGAGGTTCTGGTTCTGCTGCCTCTGGCCTCCTCTGTGGCAGGTTCTGGTTCTGCTGCCTCTGACCTCCTCTGTGGGAGGTTCTGGTTCTGCTGCTGCCTCTGACCTCCTCTGTGGGAGGTTCTGGTTCTGCTGCTGCCTCTGGCCTCCTCTGTGGGAGGTTCTGGTTCTGCTGCCTCTGACCTCCTCTGTGGGAGGTTCTGGTTCTGCTGCCTCTGGCCTCCTCTGTGGGAGGTTCTGGTTCTGCTGCCTCTGGCCTCCTCTGTGGCAGGTTCTGGTTCTGCTGCCTCTGACCTCCTCTGTGGGAGGTTCTGGTTCTGCTGCTGCCTCTGACCTCCTCTGTGGGAGGTTCTGGTTCTGCTGCTGCCTCTGGCCTCCTCTGTGGGAGGTTCTGGTTCTGCTGCCTCTGACCTCCTCTGTGGGAGGTTCTGGTTCTGCTGCTGCCTCTGACCTCCTCTGTGGGAGGTTCTGGTTCTGCTGCCTCTGACCTCCTCTGTCGGAGGTTCTGGTTCTGCTGCTGCCTCTGTTCTGGTCAGACTGACTCAATCTGTTCTGTTTTCTGTTGGAAAAACCCACAAATGTCCTGAGAAGACAAAATATTCACCGTTACATTACAGCCTGCTTTAATCTAATTTACTCCTTTCTGCTGTGGTTCCTGAAAGATCTTCTAACAGAACTCTTCACATCTGTGAATATCTTCCTGTTTCTGCTGCTCTGATCATGTTAAATGATCATTAAACAGCTTATTTCTGCTGTATTTGTGTTCGATCGGGTCCCAGAGAAAAGGTTAAAGTTACAAACATCTTCACTCCACGGCCTCCCAACTCTGAGTAGGGCAGAAGCTGACTGAGATGTTCCAGATGTTCCTCCAGATGTTCCTCCAGATGTTCCTCCAGATGTTCCTCCAGATGTTCGACAAGTTTTGAAAAAATACTGAGAAAAATCAACCAAAAAAAGTCTAAAAGTTAGCAGCAGAAACGTTTAGTTTCTGGTGAAGCTTGGTCCCTGCAGGTATCTGCTGTACGATCAGAACAATTAACATCAGAGTTAGTCACAGGCATCATTTTAAAGGGGAAGCATTTAGGAAACACCATAGGAGAAATGAACCAAGGCATGAACAGATGTTAACACCAAACGCAGCTTTTGTGGCTTTTCCAGACACAAACTAACCAAATGACTGGGCTGAGCTGCTGTACCGTTGGCTGAATTCGACCTTTCCTCCTGGTTCAGACGGGCTCACCTGCAACGCTTCAGCTGCTGCGGCAGCCTTTGGTTTTACTCAGGCTCTGACGTCTGAACCCTCGCTCTGCCGCCACGCCGTAAACAGTCATTAGCACCGCTGCAGCCAGGGTTTTGAAGGCGGGAACTTTCCTCCCAGTGAGGTGATCAGTCTGAATGTGGAGTTTAACCCTTTCTGCGCTCGCTCTCTCCGCGGCGCCGCCTCCTGTGAGCCGTGGCGCTCTCTGACTCTACGCCTCCAGCTGTTTAAAGCAGCATCGAGGTGCTCAACGACCAAGTCCACGTGAAGCTGGACCACAGCTGATCAGAGAAGCCGCCCACCTGGTCTATCACAGGTGGTCCAGGTGTGTTTAGGCCTGTGGACAGCGAAGGTTATGATGCCTCATCCCATGTTCTGCCAAACTGGATGCTAACGTCAAACTTAATGCTAACCGCAAGCAACGGTCCGGACAGTCTGGAGCCCAGGTGCCTGGAGCCCAGGTGCCAGAGCCCCAGGTGCCAGAGCCCAGGCGCCAGAGCCCCAGGTGCCAGAGCCCCAGGTGCCAGAGCCCAGGTGTCAGAGCCCAGGTGCCAGAGCCCAGGTGCCAGAGCCCAGGTGCCTGGAGCCCAGGTGCCTGGAGCCCAGGTGCCTGGAGCCCAGGTGCCAGAGCCCAGGTGCCAGAGCCCAGGTGCCTGGAGCCCAGGTGCCTGGAGCCCAGGTGCCTGGAGCCCAGGTGCCAGAGCCCAGGTGCCAGAGCCCAGGTGCCTGGAGCCCAGGTGCCTGGAGCCCAGGTGCCTGGAGCCCAGGTGCCTGAGCCCAGGTGCCTGAGCCCAGGTGCCAGAGCCCAGGTGCCAGAGCCCAGGTGCCTGAGCCCAGGTTGGTTCTTCAGAACAACTTTAGAAAGTTGGACTTTCTTAATAGAACCGATCCATTTAAACTGTAATAAAGCTGAAGGTCCGGCAGCATTTCAAGCTTCAGGCACCAGGTGAGTTACCAGGAGTCCATCCTTCAGGGAAAGGGAGGAGCTTAAACTATAAAGTGTTTAACAAACAGCTCATTGTGATCTTTCAATGGTTCAGATCAATTCATGGAACTTCCTGGAACCACATTGTGTTTCCTTCGTGTGACCAAACAACAGCTTCTGAGCTCTTTTGTGTGTCCAGCCCAGAGTCCCGGTGCTGATTATCCAGCTTGTTGGGCCTCGCTGGGCCCGTTTCGGCCTTGTTCTGTATAATTACTGGAGCTGTGCGAGCAAAGGGGGAAATGACAACAACTACAAAACACTGCATCTCTGCTGTGGTGGAAAATTACTGCTCTGAGCTCGGACTGACAGGCAGCTCATCGCAGAGGAATGTGAGCAGGTTTTCCAGCTCAGGGAACAATGTGCAGGCGGCCAATGAGGAGCAGGCCCGGCCTGCAGCTAAGCTCCACAGAATAGCTTCATTCTTAGCTGGCTGATCCGAGGTCTGCCGCCTCATTTCCACAGAGACACACAGACCTCCCAACCAGGCAGCCACATTCCCCCGTGGCTGATTACTGATTAATGAATAATCACGGTTAGTCCAACCATCAGCAGGCCTCAAATCCATCGTCCATGTTGTTCGTTTTCCACACGTTTACAGTCCTTAGAACGGACTGAAAGTGACAGAAAACACCTGCATGTCCCAGTCTGACCAACTCCTGACTAACATCGATCTTACAGGGCTGTAAGACCACAGCCGGGTCTTTCTGAGAGTATTTCCCATCATGCACCTGGTGGAAACTCTTAACAACAGTGAAGCCGACCAATGAGCAGCTTTTAGCCACAGCTGCATTAAGGAACATTCGTGCTGTTTCCATAGAGCAGTTAGCTGTTCCTCCTCCGTTTGTTCGGTCCAACAGAACCGTACGTTTCTCTGCCTCATCGCCATGGTTACCGTCAGCCGCAGCTTCCTTCTGTTTGGAAGCGACAGCAGCGCACGTGTTGGCTGAAAACGCAGAACGAGTCCCTGAACGACACAATTCAGATGAAACAAGACGAAAGACTTCTGATGATGTTGAACATACTCATAAATACCGCCTTAAAACAGCCTGGACTGAGTGTTATTACCACCTTAAACCAGCTGAGATCACAGGAGATTCTTCCTTCAAGGGAAAATAGGTCATTAAACGGAGGAATAAAGGTTTAGGGGAGGGCAGATGGCTGATATACGGTAGGACAGGTGACCTGTGGAGTGATGACAGGGAGCTGCAGCTCAGAGGAAAGCAGCTGAATCAGAGTCTGAGCGGGTTTGTCCTCCTCATTATACGCCCTGTTCCCTCAGTCTGATGTTTATGTCTGACAGAACCAACAATTAGCCTCAGAATTACACCCACCACAGCAGGTGAGGCTGCACAAACAGACCCTGCTGACCCGCAGCACATCGACATCCATCTGTGGTCAGGTTCAGGTCCGGACCTGCAGCTCAAACCGGGTCCAGATCACAGGCTGCAGGAGGAGAGCAGCACAGAGCGGTAATCACAGGATCTCTTCTGTGACCACGCCTCCTTAAACGTTCCACACCGAGAACGACCTCCTTCAGCTGGACCCGAGCAGACGGGTCGCACTCTAAGGCCACAGACTGATGTGATGGTGAGGCGTTCCCAGGCCATAGTCTCTCCATCGTGTCCTGGGTCTTCCCCGGGTCTCCTCCCAGTGGGACGGGCCCAGAACCCCTCCCCAGGGAGGCGTCCAGGAGGCATCCTAACCAGATGCCACCTCATCTGATTCCTCTCAATGCAGAGGAGCAGCGGTTCTACTCCGAGCCCCTCCCGGATGACTGAGCCTCTCACCCTATCTCTAAGGGAGGCCCAGACACCCTGCGGAGGAAACCCATTTCAGCCGCTTGTATTCGCGATCTCGTTCTTTCGGTCTCTCCCCACAGCTCGTGACCATCGTTGAGGATGGGAACGTAGACTGACCAGTAAATAGAGAGCTTCACCTTCTGGCTCAGCTCCTTCTTAACGACGGGTCGGTGCAGAGCAACACTGCAGACGCTGCACCGATCCGCCGTCAATCTCACGCTCCATTCGTCCCTCACTGTGAACAAGACCCGAGATACTTGAACTCCTCCACTTGGGGAAGGATCTTATTCCCGACCCGGAGAGAGCGTTCCACCCTCTTCCGGCTGAGAACCATAGTCTCGGATTTGGAGGAGCTGATTCTCATCCCAGCCGCTTCACACTCGGCTGCGAATCGCTCCAGTATAAAGTATCCATCTATCTATAATTATAATAATACTAAGTAAGATAACAATCAAATATAAATAATACTTGAGAGCAGCGTCTCCAGATG
Source organism: Leuresthes tenuis (assembly GCF_036924035.1). Taxonomy (NCBI): domain Eukaryota; kingdom Metazoa; phylum Chordata; class Actinopteri; order Atheriniformes; family Atherinopsidae; genus Leuresthes; species Leuresthes tenuis. The sequence continues at coordinate 996,749 of NW_027325356.1, read as the reverse complement.
CTTCGTCCAGTCACCGCCGACCTCTGACCTCAGAAGCGTCGCCGTCCCGTCGTAAACAAACCCGACGCTGCGGTTTTCAGCCGTGTTGTAGAAAAATAAACCAACAAACTGCAGAATCTGAAATTATGCACGACCATGCGCAGTTTGCAATTCAAGAAGCTATCATAAAGCTTTTTAAACCATTTCTCTGTGACGCTTATATTCGCCACATATGGAAGAAGAGAAAACCCTGAAAACCACACTGTTGTTCTCAGAATTTCAGTTCGATGCTTCCCTCCAAAGTAAAATCCGCAGCAACCGGTTCGAGGCTCTCACATAAGAAGAGGTGCAGATACTTTAGATGCATCAGTGACTGATTATTGAGCCCCAGCAGAATCAGACTCATCTACTGGAACCATGTCATTCAAAAGGTTAAAGACCAGGTGTGGCTAATACAAGCTAACTGAGGTTAAGAGCAAGAATAAGTGGAAAAATATCTGACTGAAGCCCACAAAGATGCTGTACACCAACTATTCTACTGTTAGCGCCGGTCAGGGGTTAATCTCTGTGGCTCGCTGTAACATCCGGGTCTACGGCTGAATATCTGCACCGCTAAACAGGAGCTGAGACTGATACATGCTGGTACTTTCAGCACTTCCTCACCTCTCACCATGAGTCACCCGCTGAAGTTTCAGCGCACACAGGGATGCTGTGAGTCAGATTCATTAATAAGTCCTCAGAAATAACCACAGATTTACAGCGACGGCTCACAGACATCCCAGAGTTCAGCACCCTGCTCCTCCCAGCTTCAGGGGGTAATTACAGCCCGTCCTTCATCCTACAGTACGAGCACAGTTCAGGACATGCTGATACACAACTGGAAGAGTTACACAACACATGTAGCTGCAGGGCTGACTGTGGGAGGAAGGACTGAAGCAGAAGTTTACAGCTGCGGGACAGAATTACCGTGTCAGTCAGCACCTGATGAAGAAGCAAACAGAATACTTTCACAGATTTACGTCCTGAAGGGAGACTGGATGTTGCTGCAGGAAGGAGAGATTTCCTACAACGGATTGAACGCTTTGGCTGGAGTAAAATCTATTTATCCCTGAGCAGAAAGTCACTTTGTCAACTTATTACTAAAATAAAATACAATTAATCATATTTGTAGTTTTGTTTTAAAGAAAGAAATATCAGAAAAAAAGAGATTAAAATTAACGAACAAATCTAAATTCGAGAGAGAGGGTCCCCTCATGTGATTGGTCACCTGGTCCAAGCTCTGCCCCATTTCAGGTGAAGGCCTCTGACCCAACATGATGCTGTTTAATGTGATCTGACGGTTAAACCGAATAATCAGGGGCCTCGAACTGAAACATGGCTCAAACCCATACGTCTACGCACAAAAATATCCGGATGTACGAATGTGTGCACGCATCAATCCTTCCAATCAGCGTGGAACTGAGCGCATGTCGGAGGACCCGACTCCTCCCTGTCCACGCCCTACTTAAATATGCAAATTATATTTAAATGAGCTCTGCACCTGCGATTCGTCTCTCTGCACGACCAGAAAATAAAGAAAAAAGAATGAAGACGGGAAAAAGAAGAACTTAACGGAAAGCGAGATGGAGGAGCTACTTTCTGAAGTGGAGGCGCAGAAATGTGCTCTTTGGCCTCCGATAGGAGTGGCTGAAGACCCCACAAATTTCAGATAATTCCTAACAAATTACTTAAAAACATGTTTCTCGCTGCAGGAGGGAAAGCTTGACTGGCGTAGCAACAGTAACTAAGGGGGGCGGGGCTTAGCGAAGGGTTAATTGCAGGCATATGAGTGAGGCAGCTATTAAGCAATATTACTTCAGTGATGCTTGTGGACCTCGGTGCTGCCGTACAATCAAAATATGTCCATGTTGATCCACAGTTTGCTCTCAAAGTTTTTGCGAGTGCGCGTCACGTTGCCATGGAAACACATGGGGTCTGACTAATGAGTGAAATCAGTCACGCCAGTAGACTCCTGTGTAATGGACCGTCGTTTACTGCAGCAAATGATCCGACCCTTAGTAACGGCCCAGCAACAGGAAGCATTTTCTGGTCCCAGATGAGCGAACTCAGAGCTGACGTTACTGTTCAGAACTAAATCAATAAACCGATCAATGGGCTTCTTTTCTAATCGCCGAGTTATAGAAACAAAGATGCTGATTTTTCTCTTTTATATCTCATAAAAACATTTTCACCGCAGTCACAACAAAAAAGATTTGAATTGTTTTATCGAGGTCGGCAGATGTTTGGAGCTGATGGAGAAAACCAAACGTTTCGATTCTCCAGAATATTTAAGGTCCAAACGGTGCAACTTTGTTATAAATTCTATAAATGTGACCTTGGCAGCTGACAGGTGCTGGGATTTATTTCCATCTGTAATAAATAACGTTTCTAAAAATGAATTAATAAAAACGTCTGACAGCACGAGACGCTGAGCGGGACGGAGTCTGTTCATTCCTGGACATTTCCAGCTGATTGAACTCTTCATGTGTCACCGGCACAAATCTTTCTGTTTTGGTAGTTCGGTTCTTCTCCTCCTCCTCCAACCATTCATCCAAACTGAGATCGCCAAATAAATCAAAATTAATAACAAACAGATCCATTTTGTAGCCTGTTTTTTCCTGCTCCAGCTCTGACAGATGGATACAATGTCGCCATGGAGATGGATACAATGTCGCCATGGAGATGGACACAATGTCGCCATGGAGATGGACACAATGTCGCCATGGAGATGGATACAATGTCGCCATAGAGATGGATACAATGTCGCCATGGAGATGGACACAATGTCGCCATGGAGATGGATACAATGTTGCCATGGAAATGGATACAATGTTGCCATGGAGATAGATACAATGTCACCATGGAGATGGCTACAATGTCGCCATGGAGATGGATACAATGTTGCCATGGAGATGAACACAATGTCGCCATGGAAATGGATACAATGTTGCCATGGAGATAGATACAATGTCACCATGGAGATGGCTACAATGTCGCCATGGAGATGGCTACAATGTCGCCATGGAGATGGCTACAATGTCGCCATGGAGATGGCTACAATGTCGCCATGGAGATGGATACAATGTCGCCATGGAGATGAACACAATGTCGCCATGGAAATGGATACAATGTTGCCATGGAGATAGATACAATGTCACCATGGAGATGGCTACAATGTCGCCATGGAGATGGATACAATGTTGCCATGGAGATGGACACAGTGTTGCCATGGAGATGGATACAGACTTGGGGAGCGATATTTTAGGTCATGAGTCAGGCCCGCTGTCATTTGTGAACTTCTAAATTTCTTCTTGACCAATCAGATTGCTTGGTCGGAACTACTTGTTGTGTAATTGTTCATCAGTGTTAATTGTTCACGTGTCTCAGACGTGCACATCACTCAGTCTGTGGACAAATTGTGTTCACATTTATTTATCATAACAGTTTCCCAACATCAGGTCGAAGTATCGTCGGCTGTAGAAAAGTGCTACTCCAGCCCTGAAGCTGGCGCGAGGCACCGCACATTTCCAGTCATTTATACACCTTTCATACACCTGTTGGTTGACTGAAAAGGTGCGCACGCGCCCTTTGTACACGAGGCCCCAGAACATTTCCTGGTTATGTTGGTTCAGACCACTTCAGGACCAATAAAATAAGTTCAGATGGTCCCGAACACGCTCGGCGGTACCAGTGAAACCTTTCACCAACAGCTGTCTGAAGCTAACCACAGCAGGTCAGAATGATCCAAACCGGCTATAAACTGCTAGCTTGTCAACAACCGTTAGCATCAGGCTACACACAGGAACCGCCATCAAAACCGCCAAAATATCACGTGACACAGAAACGGCAGTTCAGCTAGCTGAAAGGTCAGCACCGGTTAAGCTAACTGATAATATGCGCATTCAAACACAAACTCACCTGAAACAGACGTTAGCTGGTCGTGTCCCACCTGTCGGCTCTGAGACTACCTGCTCTTTCCCGTTAGCATGATGCTAACATGTGTAGCTTATCCTCAGCCGCGCACTTTGACCTCTCTGACGTTCACCTCAATGTTTAAGACGTCTTTTATTCACTTTCGCCTCACCTTTATCTCCACATGTGTAACCACACGCACACCCTTCACCTGCGCGCACGCGTCTGTCCAAAGTTCTGCTTTTACTCTGGATAACGGCAGAGTCACGGCCTTGGTGAAAGCGCCGCTCAGCGCCCCCTGCAGGCACCCTGCGGCGGTACAGTCTGACTGAGCATCCGGATCAAAGCTGAAGCTGTTCATCACTGAGGATGTGAAAAGGTAGAATAATATGAACTGAACCAAGAGTTCAAGAACAGAGACATCAGCTGTTAAAGTGTGAAGTGAAGAATAAAGTTTAATACTTTCAAATTAAAGTGGAGTAACTAGATGAAGTCAAAGAGATGTGAAACTGGTCAGAACTCTCCAGAAGCTCATAAACACAGTTTGATTATAACTCATTTACAGAGACTGTGCATAAAAAAGGCAATGAAAAATGAGTTGTTTTACTTTATTCTTGAAATGTAAAAATTAAAGAACCTGTTTTGCTGCAGTTTCATTCTTTTAAGATGAACTTCATACAGTCGCTCCAGAAAGGATTCAGACCCACAGGATTCGCTTTTTGTTTACATTTTTCATCATAATTTTTGTGAATTTATTCAAATAAACCTGAAACTTCACATAAGTATTCAAACACTTTGCAACGACACTTTGTCATGATGGGATACTGAGTGCAGATTATTACAGAAGCACTTAAATGATTGTAGCATCAGGCTGCAACACTTCATCAGTGAGAGATCTTCCATTCATGAATGATTTCTTTTGTTCATCACAGAACAGAATAATCTAAAAAGAAGAAATATGAGCAGTCAGCCTGAAGGAAAACATTGTGCAATGTGCTCATTAAACAGCTCCATGAAAGTTATCTCCTGGTGAAACTGGAGGATGAATCACTTTCCTTAATGTGAAACTATCATCTGATTAAAGATGAAAAAAAAGCCGGAAAAGGCTCCAAAACACTGGTTTCATCTTCCACCTGCTTGGTTCTGGATGAGATTATTAACTCTAAATGTAATGTAGATTATTATTATTAACTCTAACTCTAACTACAGCTTCCAGATTAATGCAGTGAAGCTAAAAGAAGAAGGTTTCTCCCTTAGAGAGAAAAGGCAAAGTAAAGAGGCACAGAGGCGGCTGCTTCATTCAGAAAACACTCCAAACATTTATTAAGTCTCTGAGTCAGACGCTAACAGACATTTGGCACAAAGATAGATATGTTTGATTTTCCACACAACGGCCTGAATCACAGGTAACTCGATGCTGCGCAGCACATTCCTGCGTCTGTTCACATGAGGCTGAATGAAGGCTACAAGCAGCAGCATGTTTCTGTTGCTGCAGCCTGATCACAGCTGAGAACCAACGGCCTGCTTCTCCTGACCGAGTCGCACTGCCGGCTTTGGGCTGCGTTCATGTCACACGGGAGAATCTGAAAGGATCCTTTTCAAGAGAAACAAAAAGCTAATCTGGAATCGAGTTTAATAAAACGTGTGTGAGGTTTGAGTTCTGGGGCTGAGAAGGTCGTCTGATCCCCGCCTTAAAAGCTATAAAAGCTTCTGCTGAAGGGCAGAATCTGACTTCAGCTGATGGATGAAGCTCCAGTTTAACAGATTTTATTCTTTTTTTTAAAGTTTTCCAGATAATTTCCTGGATCCAAAGTCTTCATTTCTATCTGCCTTTCCTGTAACCTTCAAAGTGTCCTGATCAATAGACACATGATTTGTTCCCATTTCTTTAGCTGCATCTATGAAAAACAGCAAAGAAAACACAGTTTGACAGACAGAAAATAGGATTTCTGCAGCAACAAGGTGATTCCCAAAGAGCTGTTAGCTGAAAACTTGGCATATCTCAGCATGGTGTGCAGTGTGTCCTTAAAACATTTGAGGAAACTGGACAAGTGGAGGACAAAAGAAGAAGTGTCAGGCCTAAAAAACTATCTGCAGCAGATGAACAGGATCTGAAAGTGATGTCCTTAAGAAAGAGGAAAAAATCCAGCTGTGACCTGACAGGACCTGAGAGATGCATCTGGACCTTCAGCTGATCCATCTACTGTTGGCCCAAGCCTCATCAGAAATGGTCTCCATGGAAGGGTGGCTGTCAAGAAGCCGTTCTTAAGGAAGGGAAACAGGGAGAAAAGGCTGAGCTGTGCCAAATGACACAAGAAGTGGACTGAAAATCAGTGGCAACAGGTCTTATGGAGGGATGAATCCTCCCCAGAGCCCGGACCTCAACATTATTGAAGCAGTGTGGGATCATCTGACAGAGAACGGAACAAAAGGCAGCCCACATCCAAAGAAGAGCTTTGGGATGTCCTTCAAGAAGCCTGGAGAACTATTCCTGAAGCCTCCCTGACTCTGATTCTCTGCTTCAGTTTGACGTTGGAAATAAAGAGCCTGAAAGCTCTCCAGGAACAACAACCTTTCCTTTCCCATGTGACATGAACAGAGTGCTTTCCTCAGTAAATGATGCAGAGCCGGTTGAACTTGAGTTTTCTGAAGCTGCAGCAGCTGTGATCACACTGACAGCTGAGGGAGTGAAAGCAGCTTAAGGCAAACACATTCTTTGGCAAAACAAAAACACTGACGACTAAAACTGGTGGACGGTCTTCATCAACACTCACAGACACAACAGGGTCAGTAAGGCAGCTATAGTCTGACACTCTGTAGAAATCTGTCTGAACACACTTTGGTCATTTAAAATAAACTACTCTGAAGTACATGTTCGGATTTTAAATGAGCAGCTTTGTCAGAATAAATACACACGGCAGAGAAAAAGCAGACATGAGGCTACAGGTGAGAGCCTCCACCCAGGCTGGAGGCCGCCCCCTGCTGGCTGGAGGCCACCTCTGCAGCCTGGATGTCGCCCCCTGCTGGCTGGAGGCCGCCTCTGCAGGCTGGAGGCCGCCCCCTGCTGGGTGGAGGCTGCCACTGCAGGCTGGAGGCCGCCCCCTGCTGGCTGGAGGCCGCCTCTGCAGGCTGGAGGCCGCCCCCTGCTGGCTGGAGGCCGCCCCCTGCTGGCTGGAGACCAGCCACTGCAGGCTGGAGGCCGCCTCTGCTGGCTGGAGACCAGCCACTGCAGGCTGGAGGCCGCCTCTGCTGGCTGGAGGCCGCCTCTGCAGGCTGGAGGCCGCCCCCTGCTGGCTGGAGGCCGCCCCCTGCTGGCTGGAGACCAGCCACTGCAGGCTGGAGGCCGCCTCTGCAGGCTGGAGGCCGCCCCCTGCTGGCTGGAGTACTGCTGGGCCCCCTGCTAACTTTAATGCTTTAGCCAGTAGTTTTGGTTGTGTTCTGTTGTAATGAAACAGAACTCCTACTGGAGGATTATTGTGAGAAATGATTTGAATGATTCGAGTTTTATTGCCCGTTTGACACGGATTTGACTGTAAAGACGAAGTGAAGCAGCCCAGAGATGCTCAGCTGAAGGTCACAGCTCAGAAATAAAGACAGAAATAGCTCAATTAAAAGGTTTATATGATGATAAATGCTACTTTAATTAAAAAACAAGTCAACAGATAGTGAAATAAATAATATTTTCTGCTGTAAATGAAAGAACATTCATTTTAGAGTGTTTTAAGGAAGGAAATACTATGAATAAAATAAATCATCTGGAGTAAATAAAAGTATTAATATGAAATACAGAAATAACGAATCAACAAAAAAGAAAGAAATTCCAATTAAAAAAGCATTAACACAAAAATAAGCAATAAAGTTTAAAATTAAAGCAGAAAAATCATTTATTTCACATTTTATTTGAGGATAAATGAATTTCTCTTTAGTTTTAGTAGAATTTATCATCACATAAATGGATTTATTTAGCCATTTACATAGTTTTACTTGTAATTCTGGCTGTTTGAGGCCTTTTTTTCCCAGATTCACTTTAAACTTCTGTCATTCGGACTCAGACCAGCAGGTAAAGGTGTGCAGGCCTCCGCCCACCTGCTTCCGGATCAATCCGCGGCTGAAAGTAGTCCCCTTACGTCCTGCTGCTGATGAAACCAGCCGACTACAGCAGGAACCGATCAGGACAGATTTTAACTCCCAGAGAAACGTTTCAGGCTGAAGTAATCGATCAGAGTTATTGATCTCCTGCTCGGTCCCGTCTGCAGATCTGAGCCACAGGTTTTACATGAAATAAGGAAATCTCGTGTGGATTTATGGTCGATTCCGTTCATTCGCTGTAAAATGTGACTGAAACTGCCTTTAAAGGCAGGAAGTTTGTGTGGCGAGCAGACAGGAAGTCAGACGGCGTAGAGCGGCGCCGCCATGCTGCTGGTCTGAGCCCGAAGGTTTGACGTTCAGTCTAACGCTACACGAGGTGGTGATGACATCATGGCGGCCTGTGGACATCAGGCGTCTGTACCTTTATCTGAAAGCTGGTGATGTAACGAGTGGCAGTGATTGGACGTCTGGTCACATGATGCAGCAGAGCGGCGCTCTGATGAGGAGGCGGAGCAGTGAGAGGGCGAGCTGGTTTCCTATTGGTCGGTGTGTGTGATCCGTGTTTCCGGCGCAGTCCGCTCTGCCTGCGCGACGCTGCTCTGGGACCAGTGGTTACAGCTGGGTGGGGCCCCGGCTGTGCGGCTCACCGCTGCCAGGAGGCGGCGCCGTCACCAGGCTCCTCAGGTACACGCAGGGGTTCCTCCTCCTTCCAGAGCCGGGCGGGGGCGGCGGTGGCGGTGGCAGCGACCCGGGGGGCCTCAGGGACGACATGAGGGGCTGCAGCTCCTGCGCCAGCCCGCCGTCCTCCTCCTGCTCCTCCTCCACAGTCTTCTTCTTCTCCGGAAAGCAGAACGAGCCCTGCAGCACCGGGGGGCCAATGGAGGTGGTGCTGCCCAGCGCGCTGCCCGGTGGGGTGTAGGAGGCGGGGCGGGGTCCTCCCAGCCTGCAGAGGGCGCTGACGCGGGGGTGGACGGCCTCTGAGGGGGCGGGGGGGGAGGAGATGCTCTCCAGGGAGGAGATGCTCTGGTTCCAGGCCTGCTGCAGGTCCACTGGGATGATCTTTGTGGCCTCCACAGACACGCAGGGCGGGGGGGAGCCCACGCTGCCCTTCCACGGCAGGTGGCTGTCCTCACTGGGGGGCGAGGTGGGGGCGGCCGGTGGACTGTGGCAGCCTTCCAGAGCTGCTGGGACTGAAAGAGGAGACATCAGGACAGTCAGATCATACGCTCCTTTATATGTGTAATTATCACCGTGGGGGCCGTCTAATTCCTGACATACGGTGGTAGGTTGGGTCATTAAATCTGTCCCTAACCAAACATTTATCATATCTAATGAAGGTGGAATAAACAGCTCAGAGTCTCCGAGCCGCTGCTCAGGGTCAGACTCTGGTTTCATCAATAATTAGAATAAAATGTAGGGAGTTTTCTTCCTTTCAGTCCCTCCTGCTGACTGATCAGGTGACTCCTGCTGCAGATCAGGTGACTCCAGGTGACTCCTGCTGCAGTTCAGGTGACTCCTGCTGCAGATCAGGTGACTCCTGCTGCAGTTCAGGTGACTCCTGCTGCAGTTCAAGTGACTCCAGGTGACTCCTGCTGCAGATCAGGTGACTCCTGCTGCAGATCAGGTGACTCCAGGTGACTCCTGCTGCAGATCAGGTGACTCCTGCTGCAGTTCAGGTGACTCCTGCTGCAGTTCAAGTGACTCCAGGTGACTCCTGCTGCAGATCAGGTGACTCCTGCTGCAGATCAGGTGACTCCAGGTGACTCCTGCTGCAGTTCAGGTGACTCCTGCTGCAGATCAGGTGACTCCTGCTGCAGATCAGGTGACTCCAGGTGACTCCTGCTGCAGATCAGGTGACTCCTGCTGCTGTTCAGGTGACTCCTGCTGCAGTTCAGGTGACTCCAGGTGACTCCTGCTGCAGTTCAGGTGACTCCAGGTGACTCCTGCTGCAGTTCAGGTGACTCCTGCTGCAGTTCAGGTGACTCCTGCTGCATATCAGGTGACTCCAGGTGACTCCTGCTGCAGATCAGGTGACTCCTGCTGCAGTTCAGGTGACTCCAGGTGACTCCTGCTGCAGATCAGGTGACTCCAGGTGACTCCTGCTGCAGTTCAGGTGACTCCAGGTGACTCCTGCTGCAGATCAGGTGACTCCAGGTGACTCCTGCTGCAGTTCAGGTGACTCCAGGTGACTCCTGCTGCAGTTCAGGTGACTCCAGGTGACTCCTGCTGCAGTTCAAGTGACTCCAGGTGACTCCTGCTGCAGATCAGGTGACTCCTGCTGCAGTTCAGGTGACTCCAGGTGACTCCTGCTGCAGTTCAGGTGACTCCAGGTGACTCCTGCTGCAGATCAGGTGACTCCTGCTGCAGTTCAGGTGACTCCAGGTGACTCCTGCTGCAGTTCAAGTGACTCCAGGTGACTCCTGCTGCAGATCAGGTGACTCCTGCTGCAGTTCAGGTGACTCCAGGTGACTCCTGCTGCAGATCAGGTGACTCCAGGTGACTCCTGCTGCAGATCAGGTGTATGACTGAGTCGCAGTGACACTGGAACTGAAACAGTCTCCTCTCTCTGTGAGATCTTTGTTCTGTTTGACTGCTTCCTGTTGGAGGAGGAAATAGCTGCCTGCTCATCCATCCCAGCTACGGTGAGAATAAGGAGCTCAAGCTGCTACCTGACAGCCAGGTGGATGAAGACCCCAGCAGGTATAATCAGTTAGACTCTCCGGTCTCTCACAGCCAGATTCTTGCTCCCTTCTGGTGTTTTAAAAGATAAAACGATCTCAGACTGTGACTACATGGTGTGAAGGTCATGGACAGAAACAGCTGATTGGCAGCAGCTCAGAGAACAGCTGTGAGGGGAGGATCTGTCTATCGACTGGAGGAGGCAAAGACGTTGGCATCGATACTGCTGCAGATTAAATCCTAATCAGCAGTTTGCAGTCATTAGTATCTGAGGATTCTTTTTTTTTTGCAAACTCTAGTTTAGGCTGCAGTGTTTCACCTTAAATCTGAGCATCCAGCTCCCTGAAGTAGGCTGGTTCTGACCACTGGAAACTGTCTCTGCCTGTCAGAGCTGATAAGGAAGCAGGAGCAGAACCTCTGGGGGTGGAGACGCTGTGTCGTGGCTACCTCACCCCAGCAGAGTACATCTAATCTGAAAAAGGAGCCTGTGCATCTATTTGTGGAGCCTTGGAGTGGAAAGTGCACGAGCAAACACAGTAAAACAGTAAAAACCTGCTCCATGCATCTGTTCCTTCAGGACTGAACTACTGTAATTCCTTATTATTGTTCTGTCCCACAGATTCTCTGAAAAGCCTCCAGCTGATCCAAAACCCTGCAGCCAGAGTTCTGATGAGATCTAACAGCAGAGATCATGTTTCTCCAGTTTTAGCTTCTCTTCATTGGCTCCCTGTTAGATTCAGGATAGAATTTAAGATTCTTCTCCTCACATATAAAGCTCTTAATGACCGAGCTCCATCACATCTTAAAGATCTCACAGTTGGATATTTCCCCAACAGAGCACTTTGCTCTCAGGCTGCAGGTTTCCTTGTGGTTCCCAGAGTTTCTAAAAGCAGAATGGGAGGCAGAGCCTTCAGTTATCAGGCCCCTAAAATCAGACTGGGAGGCAGAGCCTTCAGTTATCAGGCCCCTAAAAGCAGAATGGGAGGCAGAGCCTTCAGTTATCAGGCCCCTAAAAGCAGAATGGGAGGCAGAGCCTTCGGTTATCAGGCCCCTAAAAGCAGAATGGGAGGCAGAGCCTTCAGTTATCAGGCCCCTAAAAGCAGAATGGGAGGCAGAGCCTTCAGTTATCAGGCCCCTAAAAGCAGAATGGGAGGCAGAGCCTTCAGTTATCAGGCCCCTAAAAGCAGAATGGGAGGCAGAGCCTTCAGTTATCAGGCCCCTAAAAGCAGAATGGGAGGCAGAGCCTTCAGTTATCAGGCCCCTAAAAGCAGAATGGGAGGCAGAGCCTTCAGTTATCAGGCCCCTAAAAGCAGAATGGGAGGCAGAGCCTTCAGTTATCAGGCCCCTAAAAGCAGAATGGGAGACAGAGCCTTCAGTTATCAGGCCCCTAAAAGCAGAATGGGAGGCAGAGCCTTCAGTTATCAGGCCCCTAAAAGCAGACTGGGAGGCAGAGCCTTCAGTTATCAGGCCCCTAAAAGCAGAATGGGAGGCAGAGCCTTCAGTTATCAGGCCCCTAAAAGCAGAATGGGAGGCAGAGCCTTCGGTTATCAGGCCCCTAAAAGCAGAATGGGAGGCAGAGCCTTCAGTTATCAGGCCCCTAAAAGCAGAATGGGAGGCAGAGCCTTCAGTTATCAGGCCCCTAAAAGCAGAATGGGAGGCAGAGCCTTCAGTTATCAGGCCCCTCTCTGTGGAACCAGCTGCCAGTTTGGCTTCAGGAAGCAGACACCCTCTCTACCTTTAAGATCAGGCTGAAACTTTCCTTTCTGATAAAGCTTATAGTTAGGGATGGCTCAGGTGAGCCTGAAACATCCCATAGTTCTGCTGCTACAGGCCCAGCCTGCTGGGGGAGCTCCCATGATGCACCTCTCCTCCCTCCATGTACAGATGACATCATTGCTGTCATTAACTTGTGTTTCTCTCTCTCAGCAGGTATCTCTGGCCTGGTGTTACGTCACAGTCAGGGAACCACACAGCTCTGACCATCTCACAGTTTGGTTCTGACCTGCTCGTCTCATTCATCGGAGATGCCCAGCTTCTGTCTTTACCTGATTTCGGTCGTTCCTTTGGTGGCTCCACCTTGCGAGCGGTGAAGGTGATCCCAACGTCTTCCTCCTTCTCTGGGTCCGAATGGTCAGCTTTGTCCCCGTCGGGCTCCACAGGAACGACCACCGGATCTGACACACAGAAGGTGTTACAGCTCTTTAAGCTAAGCTAACCGACGGCAGCTTCATTAACATTCATGTTCTCCAGCTGATCAGATCAGAGCTTTGGGGACCAGTGTTTGTTGGGGGCCCCTGAAGCTGCTCGGGGCCCCAGCTGGTGCAGCACTGATGGATTTAGGCCCTGACCTGCAGCTACATTTGTTTGCGTTACCTTTGTCCTGCCAGCTGACGTTGCGCCTGGGTTTGTCACCGCCGTCCTCCTTGACGTCGGACCCTCGGCGCTGTTGGATGACGGACAGAATAAGGTTAGCAGCTCAATCCTCCCTGACAGAGTTCCTGCTGTAAGCTCAGAGCTGTGCGACTGTCTAACCTGTCGCCTTTGAGCTAAACGTGTGAGAGAGATGATGTGACCTTTGACCGACATCGCAGTGAAACATGAAAAAAGAGGGGGTGTTGAACATTAACTCTTCTTTTCTAAATGTGGCCCTTAGAGGAACAAACAGTAAATCTGGAGTCTGTGTTTGGCCCTTCACAGCTTCCGTACGTCTCTAATGTGGACATGAAACTAACAGGTAGAGCTACAGGTAAGCTGCATGTTCAGAACCTTCATCTGATTTTCCCACATTCACTAAAACCACATCCGGCCACGACTCTGTAAAAGTCGATGCTTCGCTCAGAGGCTGAAACGAGCTGAAAGGTGCACAGGTGTGTGCGTGCTGCGAATGCTGCGAATGCCTCTTGCCTTCTTCAGGCTGCGCTCCTTCTTGTGTCGCTTGTATCGGGTGGATTTGAACGTCTCCATGCGGCTCCTCATGTTCCTCTGAAACACCTCCCGGTCCTGCCGCTCCTTCTCTCCCAGAGGCATGAAGTGACGGCTGTACTGCGACTGATACTGAACACGAACACAGGAGATCAGAGCAGGAGAAGACAGCTCAAACACGTCTCATCCCAGGTGTCCCCAAGTGTCCCCAGGTGTCCCCAGAAGCCCCAGGTGTCCCTAAGTGTCCCCAGGTGTCCCCAGAAGCCCCAGGTGTTAACAATCAGTCCCCAAAAACAATCAGTCCTCTGTCCCCAGGTGTCCCCAGAAGCCCCAGGTGTCCCCAGGTGTCCACTAAACTCCTGGAACCTCCATCCCGACTTCTTACATTACAGCTTCTTCAGCTCCAAAGTGTCCCTGAGGTCTCCTACAGACTCTGTAACCCCCCTAAACCTTCTTTAGGACCCCGCCCCCCCTGCATGGCGCAGAATTACCCGTCTCCTGGGCTTGTACAGGTTTCCAGCGAGGACGTGGTGCGTCTCGGTGTCCTCCTCCACTTTGGCTCCGGGGACGTTATCGATCACCTGGAGGTCCAGGCACACGCCGCTGCCGTTCTCACGCCTAAAAACACCGACAGCTGCTGTGAAGACTTCTGCTTCCACAGAGTTTCAGTTCCTGCATCAGCAGGCATTTAACACACTGACAGGTGCTGATCGGTTTCTGATCAGTTCAATCAGAAACAACTCATCTGGAACAGTTTGTGCAGCCGTGTGACTCACAGGTAGTTGGTGACGTTGGTGACTTCAGGGAAGGAGGCTCGGCTCGCCATGGAGGGCAGAGACAGTCTGGCTGAGGTCAGGACGTTCCCGCCCTGCACAAAAGGTTAAAGGTCAGAGGGTCAAACCTGATCCAAAACGTCTTAAAGATCTTAACTGAAGTCAGGCTGGACCTGAGTGTGTAAACACCTAAAAGATCCTTTTATTTACTGACTTTTCTGCAGCTTTTGATCAGATGAAGCCTCACAGATTGATGGAGCCGTTAGCTTCTTCTTCTCTGCTGCCGAACAGCATTTTATTGTTTTAACCGGCTGAGCTCAGCAGCTTTTCATGGTGTCCACAGACAGCTGCAGGGGGTCTGAAGGAGGAAAGTTTTCTGCTTTAAAGTCTCTGAAGTCATGATGCTGCCCTCTGCTGGACTCTGCTGGGAGTTAATAAAGCTCCTCCAATCATTTCTGTTTTCCACGTTTATCCAGCACCTCTGAACTGATTTCTGTTCCCATAAATGACGTTTTAAGCTGTTCCCTTACATGTTGACGCCCTAAACTGCCTTTCTGTATAAATGTTAATCATATTATCTGTTCCTTTAACCTCAAAATAAACAGTCTTGATATTCGGCCACACACTAACCGATGTTTCAAGTGATTTTAAAGTTTAAAGACTCTCAGAGAGTTGCGGCGCGCTCCTGTGACGTGAAGCTGAGGCTGACGGTAACCATGGCGATGAGGCGATGAGGCAGAGAAACGTACGGTTCAGTTGGACCGAACAGGAGGAGGAGCAGCTAACTGCTCTATGGAAACAGCTCGAGTGTTCCTTCGATGTTTCACCGGCACTGAAACGTGCAGCTGTGGCTAAAAGCTGCTCACCAGGTGCATGATGGGAAATCTCAGAGAAATCCAGCCGTGGCCTTACAGACAGTGACCCTGTAAAATGTGGCATCTCAGAGACTTTGGCTTCGGATGTGAGAGGAGCTGGAGGAGGCTTAATATGTTTAAAATAATTAAATGAGTTTGGTGAAAGCAGCCTCTTCAGATTCAGGTGATTTTGAAGGTTATAAAGATCTCACAGAAGTATTTTGGAGCAAAGACTTCCTGTTCTGTGCTGGTTCTGCTTCAGGTCATTCAGAGAGAGGTTCTGTGTCAGTGTTCTAGTTGAATAAAGTTAATTTGTCAGTGTTCTGGTTGAATAAAGTTTATTTGTCAGTGTTATGGTTGAATAAAGTTTATTTGTCAGCGTTCTGGTTGAATAAAGTTAATTTGTCAGTGTTCTGGTTGAATAAAGTTTATTTGTCAGTGTTCTGGTTGAATAAAGTTAATTTGTCAGCGTTCTGGTTGAATAAAGTTAATTTGTCAGCGTTCTGGTTGAATAAAGTTAATTTGTCAGCGTTCTGGTTGAATAAAGTTAATTTGTCAGTGTTCTGGTTGAATAAAGTTTATTTGTCAGTGTTCTGGTTGAATAAAGTTAATTTGTCAGCGTTCTGGTTGAATAAAGTTAATTTGTCAGCGTTCTGGTTGAATAAAGTTAATTTGTCAGCGTTCTGGTTGAATAAAGTTTATTTGTCAGCGTTCTGGTTGAATAAAGTTAATTTGTCAGTGTTCTGTTTGAATAAAGTTAATTTGTCAGCGTTCTGGTTGAATAAAGTTAATTTGTCAGCGTTCTGGTTGAATAAAGTTAATTTGTCAGCGTTCTGGTTGAATAAAGTTAATTTGTCAGCGTTCTGGTTGAATAAAGTTAATTTGTCAGTGTTCTGGTTGAATAAAGTTAATTTGTCAGTGTTCTGGTTGAATAAAGTTAATTTGTCAGTGTTCTGGTTGAATAAAGTTTCTCTGAACCTGCCGTACTGTTCGACCTTCTCTTTGAAAACCATTTAACCTCTGAAGCCCGCCTGGTTGCGTCCTAACTGTGATAAACGGTACCGGCGGTCCACATCTGCTCCACATCTGGTTCCAGTCGGCGGCTGCTCCTACCTGGTCGATGACACTGATGGCGTCCCGGATGTTGATCTTCTGGTAGGCCTCCCACAGCTCGCTCTTCCTGTACACGGACTTCCTCAGCAGCAGCTTGCTCAGGTAGTTCTTATCGAACTGCTCCCACCTGCACTCAGACACAGACAGCAGCGTCCCTGATGGGTTCTGGTGCCGCCGTAACCTTGTGGTGGCGCTGTGGCACTCACTTGTCTCTCCAGTGGTGATACCCCTGCAGTCCTGCGATGTCCTCCACTGCGGTCAGGATGTGGTCGAAGGCCTGGAGAGGAAGAGGCTGGTTTAATGTGTCGGATTTGATCCGATCTCTGCTTAAAATGCACGAGACGAGAAGTTCGACCCTCAACAACCTGCTCAGAGGACATTTCTCTCATCTAAGATTAGTCGACCTGAACCTGCCTAAAGAACACATGAAGGAGGAGTTATGACATCACAGGAGGACCTTAAAGTGACACCAAAAACAATCAGCTGTGAAAAAGCTTTGCTTCTGCTTATTAACGTTAAGCTGCAGCACATTCAAAGCTCTTCTGACAGAAATAATGAGCGTGCTGCAGCTTAAAATGTTCTCATTGTGTTAAGCTCCTCCCACCTCGCAGGAAGGTGTGGGGGGGTGAAGTGTGTCCGATAACAGATAAGAGAAGAAGAAGAAGAAGGGTCACCCTTTCGTGGATCTCCTCGTTGATGGTCGGCTTCCTGTTGGTGGAGCGAGGAACTTTGAGCCAGTTCACCAGCGGTTTGATGGTCAGACCCTGGAAGGAGAAGAAGAAGAAGAACAGCTTCAGCTGCGTGTTCCCACAGTTAGCTTCATGCTGCAGCCAGCCGTCCACACAGCGTAACATCTGGCCACGTGCACTCTGCTCTGAGTGCACGTGGCAGCCAGATGTTCTGTTTGTTCCACAGAGACAGAAGGAGGCGGCGACACTTCTACCTGGAACATGACGGTGAAGAAGACGACCACGATGGTCGTGGCCACAAAGTAATCCTTGGCTTTGACCTTCTCGCCGTCCAGCAGCACCACCAGAGCAAACGCCACCGCCCCCCGCAGGCCGCCGTACGACATCACCACCTGGTCGATCTTGTCCAATGGGACGAGGCGGAAGCGGTTCAGAACCCAGGTCTGACCAACCACACCTGAGAACAGGTAACAGAGGTTCTACTGACACACAAAATCTGTCTCGCTTCTCACAAAGCTCTAAAATCTGAATTCTGGACACGTTTTATGCTGCTGAGGCTGACAGCCAATCAGATCTGCCGTGAGCAGCGAGGAGCAGGCAGCCGCTGGAAGGTTAAACGTCTGATTTCTCAGTCTGTGACCTTTTCAGCAGCTGAAATGCCACCGTCTGCCTCCCTGCCCTCAGCTCAGAGCTTCTGGGTGAAGTTCACCGCAGAAGGAGGAGGAGCCACTGACCCATCGCTCTGAAGACGAAGATGAAGACGAGGGTGCAGGACACCAGGCCCGTGTCCCAGGCCCACTTGGACTTGTCCACGGCTGAGATCCCGAGGAAGATGAAGATGATGGTCTCGGCGATGCTGGCCAGCGTCTTCATGGTGTACTTGACGGTGGTCCGAGACTTCTGGGAGATGTTGGCCTCCACATATTTATTGGCTCCGATGCCACAGAAGGTCATTCTGAGAGTAAAGAAAGGAGGAGGAGCTTCAGACAGACACGGTAAACATGGATGCAGCCGGCTCAAAGCGGACGGACTTACGACAGGATGGCCGACAGCGAGAAGAGCTCGGCGGTCAGGTAGGCCAGGTAGACCAGCAGGAAGACGAAGAGCGGCTCGATGATGCGGACCTTCTTGGTGAAACGAGTGATGAAGCCGAGGATGACGGCGAAGATCAGACCCACCAGAGTCCCGCCGATGCTGACGATAAGGAAGGAGGCTGCAGAGGGGGAGGGAGAGCAGTGAGTGGCTGAGCTCACCTTCGCCTCAGGTGTGCTGTGGGTGTGGACTCACCCACGCCTTTGAAGTAATCGGCTGTCTGGACGTTCTCTGGTCCCACCTCCACGAAGGAGATGTAGACTTTATACAGAACCTGCAGCAGGCAGACAGGCAGAGAGCTCAGAAAAACCTGCGTCCAGTGGAGAAACACAGAGAAAATCACTCTGAACACAACAGAGAAACATCTGGAACCGAAGGATCGGGCTCGGGCCCAGACAGATGTGGACTTTATACAGAACCTGCAGCAGGCAGAGAGGCAGAGAGCTCAGAAAAACCTGCGTCCAGTGGAGAAACACAGAGAAAATCACTCTGAACACAGCAGAGAAACATCTGGAACCGAAGGATGGGGTTTTAGGCCCAGACAGATGTGGACTTTATACAGAACCTGCAGCAGGCAGACAGGCAGAGAGCTCAGAAAAACCTGCGTCCAGTGGAGAAACACAGTGAAAATCACTCTGAACACAACAGAGAAACATCTGGAACCGAAGGACCGGGCTCGGGCCCAGACAGATGTGGACTTTATACAGAACCTGCAGCAGGCAGACAGGCAGAGAGCTCAGAAAAACCTGCGTCCAGTGGAGAAACACAGTGAAAATCACTCTGAACACAGCAGAGAAACATCTGGAACCGAAGGATCGGGCTCGGGCCCAGACAGATGTGGACTTTATACAGAACCTGCAGCAGGCAGACAGGCAGAGAGCTCAGAAAAACCTGCGTCCTGTTTAAAATTCAGTGGAGAAACACAGAGAAAATCACTCTGAACGCAACAGAGAAACATCTGGAACCGAAGGATGGGGTTTTAGGCCCAGACAGATGTGGACTTTATACAGAACCTGCAGCAGGCAGACAGGCAGAGAGCTCAGAAAAACCTGCGTCCAGTGGAGAAACACAGAGAAAATCACTCTGAACACAGCAGAGAAACATCTGGAACCGAAGGATCGGGTTTCAGGCCCAGACAGATGTGGACTTTATACAGAACCTGCAGCAGGCAGACAGGCAGAGAGCTCAGAAAAACCTGCGTCCAGTGGAGAAACACAGAGAAAATCACTCTGAACACAGCAGAGAAACATCTGGAACCGAAGGATCGGGCTCGGGCCCAGACAGATGTGGACTTTATACAGAACCTGCAGCAGGCAGACAGGCAGAGAGCTCAGAAAAACCTGCGTCCAGTGGAGAAACACAGTGAAAATCACTCTGAACACAGCAGAGAAACATCTGGAACCGAAGGATCGGGTTTTAGGCCCAGACAGATGTGGACTTTATACAGAACCTGCAGCAGGCAGACAGGCAGAGAGCTCAGAAAAACCTGCGTCCAGTGGAGAAACACAGTGAAAATCACTCTGAACACAGCAGAGAAACATCTGGAACCGAAGGATCGGGTTTTAGGCCCAGACAGATGTGGACTTTATACAGAACCTGCAGCAGGCAGACAGGCAGAGAGCTCAGAAAAACCTGCGTCCAGTGGAGAAACACAGTGAAAATCACTCTGAACACAGCAGAGAAACATCTGGAACCGAAGGATCGGGTTTTAGGCCCAGACAGATGTGGACTTTATACAGAACCTGCAGCAGGCAGACAGGCAGAGAGCTCAGAAAAACCTGCGTCCAGTGGAGAAACACAGTGAAAATCACTCTGAACACAGCAGAGAAACATCTGGAACCGAAGGATCGGGTTTTAGGCCCAGACAGATGTGGACTTTATACAGAACCTGCAGCAGGCAGACAGGCAGAGAGCTCAGAAAAACCTGCGTCCAGTGGAGAAACACAGAGAAAATCACTCTGAACACAGCAGAGAAACATCTGGAACCGAAGGATCGGGCTCGGGCCCAGACAGATGTGGACTTGTTCCTGCAACTGTTGCAGTCATGTGGTTCTGATGAAGTGAACTCCCACCTGGGAACAGGTGGTAATCTGCAGGTTTAAACAGCTCTACGGACTGATGGTGGATGTAACCTGAAGAGGAACAGCTTTTTAATGAATTTAAAGACTAATTTAAAGCTGCCAAGCTCACAGATTTGTGTGTTTTTGCTTTGATTGTCCTGAAAAAATAAAGAACTATCCAAGCATCCATCAGATGATCCATGAGAACATTATAAGTCTTATAAAAGACACACATCAGGACTTGAATAACGTAGGATGTGGTCCCATCAGTTTTTAAATGGTTTAATTTATGTCTGTTTCTGTTTCTGTATTTATCAGCTGTTTTTATCCAAAGCGACTTACAAATGAAGATATAACAGCTTTATAAAAAGCTAACAATAAGCTAATAAAAAGCTAACAATAAGCTAACAATAAGCTCCATAGAAGGAACCCAGGAGTCCGACTCTGTCAGAGGGGACAGAGTAGAGATAGGGTGCAGGCATAGAAGGAAGAGCAGAAAGATAAAGTGCAGAGATAGATAATGTTAAACGCTCTGAACGCCTCAGATTGGTTCTCTGGGGTCTGATGGCCAGCTCCACCCTCCTGTGGCTGAAACGAGCAGCACAAAAACAAAGAAGCTGAAAAAGACGCCCAGTTTGAGCTGCACTTTCAGTGAGACTCTCAGGACTGTAAGAGGCAGTTTCTGGCTGCTCCTTGCTCACTTTCAGCAGATTAAAAGCTAATATTTCTCAGTTTTCATTCTTCCTGGCTCAGATAAAGTCCTTTTGCCTTAAACGTGCCGTCAGGTTTCAGACGTTGAGACTTTTTCTGGAAACCTTTAAGGAAACCGACTGGAAACATTAGCATGCAGCTCAGAGGAAGTTATTTAGGTCTCGGGCCGCGGATCCGAGGTCACGCCTTCGGTATTCCCACACTTTGGTTTTTTCCACTTCTCGGTGGGATTAGCTCATATTCCGAGTGCTGCGGAGGATTACTCAGCAGCAGTTAATCTGCTCTCAGCTGATTAATGTCAGCTTTCTCAAACTCAACACGTTGCGCCGGTTCTACTGTCCGTCTTCTTCCCTCTCAGTCACTGCGACGCGTTCTGCAGCTTCGCCGCTCGGCACATCCAGCTCTGTATTCTGCTGCTGTGTGATCAGTCAGCAGAACCTCTTCAGAACCAGAGTCCAAACCGCTGACCCAGCACCACAGACGCCCCCACTACACTTTCTACGACTGATACTAAACCTCTTACTGCTGCTGTCACATAATACTACAAACATAACAAGTGCAATCAAAGTTCACACTCAGCCCACGCTGAGCTGTGGACATTATTGACGTTGTAAGCCTCTCTGTTGCTATAGCAACACAACACTATACCCAACATGACAAGGCGTGTGTCTTTCCATGAAGTGTGTTCCTGCTCTGCTGTGTGTGTGTGTGTGTGTGTGTGTGTGTGTGTGTGTGTGTGTGTGTGTGTGTGTGTGTGTGTGTGTGTGTGTGTGTGTGTGTGTGTGTGTGCAGGTGAGCGTGCACGAGGCCTCCAGTTTTTGCTGAGTCACTGAAAGCTCCTCGAAGTCTGCAGCGGCTCGTCCAGGAAGCGTCCCGCCACTCAAACAAAGACGCTTCCTGCTCACTTTCATTCAAATTTCTCAGCTGAAACAGCGGCCGGGTCCCATGAAAAGGCGAAAAGGCGTAGTTTCTGCTCGCCGAGTCGCTCAGACGGTGCGATGAGACCCTCCACCACACCGAGCCCTTCAACGTGTGCTTTGAACGGCGTAAAATGACACACCAAAAGCTTAAAATACGTATAAATGAGCCTTAAAAGTGCCTTAAGCGGCGTGCTGTTTGTACGGATTGAGATGAGGCCTCAGAAGTATAAAACTTTGACTGAATGTTATGTTCTTCCAGTACATAAAGTAAGTAAAGCTCTGAATTTCTCTGAGAAGTGGTCTGAAATCTGAGGGACTGGCAGTAAAGTGAGGACCAGCTGCTGTGGAAACCTCCGACACGACCCCACATCCTGAAGGTCAGCTGGACTCGGAGCAGTTCTGGAGTGTGAGACCGAAGCCTGAATGCAGCTCAGGTCTAATCATGCTGAATCAGCAGCTTTCAGCAGCTCACTCCACTGCCTGCTCTCTAAGATCAGAGAACCCCTCCGACACTCCGACTCTGGACCTCTGGCCCGGTTCTACTCTGTCCTTTAAACAGATTCTTAATGCTGACACCAGAGTTTCTGCTAAATGAAGGAATCAGAGGGCAGCTCCACAGATGAAGCTGCCTCCAGGCGCTCACCACAGTGACGGCATCATTGAGCAGAGACTCCCCAAACACGATGATGAAGAGCATCTCATTCACGTGGACCTCCTCAAACACAGCCAGCACCGCCACAGGGTCGACGGCCGAGATCAGGGCGCCGAACAGCAGGAAGTCCATCAGGTCGGCCTGCACCCGCTCATCTGCACAAACAGAAACACACAGAGACGGGATCTGAAGCCAGTACTGTCCACATGTGACTGAGCTCAGTCCAGGATCCCTGACAGGTCCCCACAGGACTGGGCTCCTTCCTAAACAACTAACTGACCTCTGAGCAGTAACCTCTGTAACATCACTGACCTCTGACCCCCATCACTGACCTCTGACCCCATCACTAACCTCTGTAACATCACTGACCTCTGACCCCCATCACTAACCTCAGTAACATCACTGACCTCTGACCCCCATCACTAACCTCTGTAACATCACTGACCTCTGACCCCCATCACTGACCTCTGACCCCCATCACTGACCTCTGACCCCATCACTAACCTCTGTAACATCACTGACCTCTGACCCCCATCACTAACCTCTGTAACATCACTGACCTCTGACCCCCATCACTAACCTCTGTAACATCACTGACCTCTGACCCCCATCACTGACCTCTGACCCCCATCACTGACCTCTGACCCCATCACTGACCTCTGACCCCCATCACTAACCTCAGTAACATCACTGACCTCTGACCCCCATCACTAACCTCAGTAACATCACTGACCTCTGACCCCCATCACTAACCTCTGTAACATCACTGACCTCTGACCCCCATCACTAACCTCTGTAACATCACTGACCTCTGACCCCCATCACTAACCTCTGTAACATCACTGACCTCTGACCCCCATCACTAACCTCTGTAACATCACTGACCTCTGACCCCATCACTAACCTCTGTAACATCACTGACCTCTGACCCCCATCACTAACCTCTGTAACATCACTGACCTCTGACCCCATCACTAACCTCTGACCCCCATCACTAACCTCAGTAACATCACTGACCTCTGACCCCCATCACTGACCTCTGACCCCATCACTAACCTCTGACCCCCATCACTGACCTCTGTCTGACATCACTGACCTCTGACCCCTCTCACTGACCTCTGACCCCCATCACTGACCTCTGACCCCATCACTGACCTCTGACCCCCATCACTAACCTCAGTAACATCACTGACCTCTGACCCCCATCACTAACCTCTGTAACATCACTGACCTCTGACCCCCATCACTAACCTCTGTAACATCACTGACCTCTGACCCCCATCACTAACCTCTGTAACATCACTGACCTCTGACCCCCATCACTAACCTCTGTAACATCACTGACCTCTGACCCCATCACTAACCTCTGTAACATCACTGACCTCTGACCCCCATCACTAACCTCTGTAACATCACTGACCTCTGACCCCATCACTAACCTCTGACCCCCATCACTAACCTCAGTAACATCACTGACCTCTGACCCCATCACTAACCTCTGACCCCCATCACTGACCTCTGACCCCCATCACTGACCTCTGGTCCCTCTCACTGACCTCTGACCCAGCTACACGAAAGAGAATCTCCCCTCAACATTCAGGAGAGAGAACATCTGGAACTGACTCAGGTCCGAGGAAGATGGTGTGGAGTTAAGT
This sequence comes from Leuresthes tenuis, assembly GCF_036924035.1. NCBI lineage: Eukaryota > Metazoa > Chordata > Actinopteri > Atheriniformes > Atherinopsidae > Leuresthes > Leuresthes tenuis. The sequence continues at coordinate 972,610 of NW_027325356.1, read as the reverse complement.
AGAGTAAGTACTGACCTCTGACCCCCACCACTGACCTCTGTCTGACATCACTGACCTCTGACCCCCGTCACCGACCCATGACCCCCCATCACTGACCTCTGACCGCCATCACTGACCTCTGACCCCCATCACTGACCTCTGACCCCCATCACCGACCCCTGACCCCCGTCACTGACCTCTGGCCCCTATCACTGACCTCTGACCCCCATCACTGACCTTTGACCCCTCTCACTGACCTCTGTCTGACATCACTGACCTCTGACCCCACCACTGACCCCTGACCCCCGTCACTGACCTCTGGCCCCCATCACTGACCTTTGACCCCTCTCACTGACCTCTGACCCCCATCACTGACCTCTGACCCCCATCACTGACCCCTGACCCCCGTCACCGACCCCTGACCCCCGTCACTGACCTATGACACCCAGAAGTTTGGCGGCGTACAGGCAGAACCCGGTGCAGAAGGCGTTCCACAGCGTTCCCACCACAGCGTAGGTCAGGATCGCTCCCAGGTTGTCGAAGAAGAGGCGAGCCGGCATGAAGTAGCCGGCGTCGCCCACGATAGTCGGCAACAGGAAGAGGAAGAAGAGGGCGGGCTCCAGCTGGTACAGCTGCTTCTTATTGGCTATGAGGACGACCCCGCCCAGAACCAGACCCAATAGGATCAGCATGCAGCTCTCTGGAACCACGGTGGTGAACCGCTTGGAGAAGTGGAACACTGCAGAAACACAGTTAGGACGGAAACCTGAGTCTTTCTTTTCATCTTCCACAGCCTTTTTATCTTTATTCATCTTTCTCTCACTGCCTCCATCTTTTCTTCTCTGATACTCAGGTTCATCTGATTGGCTGCCGCCTGCCTGTCTCTGATTGGTCCTTTCTGGAAACATCTGACCTCTGCGGTTTCAAATGACCATGAGCACAGAAACAGCAGCTCCTCTGTGATTGGCCGATACGTCTTTCAGGTACATGTCACATTTTTTCTAATCAGGTCTTCCATTGTAGTCACTCTGAATGTGTTTTTGTGTGTCTGGCCTCACACACACGGCTGGGAAGCCATCATTTATGAGTCATAAGAAGACGAGTCACAGGCAGACGGAGCTGCTGATGAGTCATTCTGCTGCTGGACAATAACATCGTAGCATCCTGCCTTTTTACAGACAATTCTGCAGAAATCTTCTTCACATTTTCCTCTAACAAACTGCTGTTTGTGATTCATAACCGAGAAGAAAAAGAGGCCGAAAAACAAAAGGATAAAATGAAGAAAACGTTTCATCTATGCTGGAGAGAAACAGTTAGTCTGTAAAACAGTGAAAGAAAATGAATAAAACTGAATTAGAGACTAAAAGAGCAGCAAAAATAAGTCAAATTCTGTTAAAAAGAGAATGAACAGCAACACTCATCAGATACAGTTTGGGTTTCTTCCAGAACATCTGATAGATTCAGATAAAAACAAATCAGAAATAAAAATGAGAAAAACAACAGAACTGTACGAATATCCGGATCTTTCTACAAGCAGAAGAATATTATAATATCTTATATTAATTTACTACTTATTTCATCTTATTATTCTTATTTTATTAGACGTTGAATGTCTTGTGTTGTATGTCTGCTCTACCTGCCTCAATCTGAGATAAATAGCTTTTTTAGTTTAAAGAAGAAGAAGAAGAAGAAAAACAGTGCGTTGCAACTACTGTAAAGAATTAGAACTTTAAAAATAAATTCTAAACAGGCCTAAATAAAGCGTCTCTTTCTGGCCTCAGTCAGCAAAGTGCTGCATCCACCCAGCAGGTGATGCAGGTGTTCTGGAGAGTCTCTGCATCCCTTCAGGGGATGAAACACATAGTTAGTAACATGTATCATGTGAAGTTAAATCCTCAGATACGGGTAAAAACTAAGCTCAACATGTTTATCTCTGTGATGGGTTTAATGTGGAATAATCTGCAGAATTCAACGTCAAGCATCACATCTTTTCTCATATTAACTGTGTTTTTGTGTTTTAAAGCTGAGCTGAGCGCTGCTGACGCTCTGTCTGGTTCAGACCATCTCCTGATAGGGTCCCCGGTCTAAGGGAAATGTTGGCTTTCTCACTGGCTGCCCTCAGATGGCTTTCTGTTGTAAACTGGAGCTTCACTATCCGACTGTACATGAGATCAGGGCCCGAGGTCATGAGATCAGGGCCCGAGGTCATGAGATCAGGGCCCGAGGTCATGAGATCAGGGCCCGAGGTCATGTGATCAGGGCCCGAGGTCATGTGATCAGGGCCCGAGGTCATGAGATCAGGCCTGAGGTCATGTGATCAGGGCCCGAGGTCATGTGATCAGGGCCCGAGGTCATGTGATCAGGCCTGAGGTCATGAGATCAGGGCCCGAGGTCATGAGATCAGGGCCCGAGGTCATGAGATCAGAGCCCGAGGTCATGAGATCAGGGCCCGAGGTCATGAGATCAGGGCCCGAGGTCATGAGATCAGGGTCATGAGATCAGGGCCCGAGGTCATGTGATCAGGGCCCGAGGTCATGAGATCAGGCCTGAGGTCATGAGATCAGAGCCCGAGGTCATGTGATCAGGGCCCGAGGTCATGTGATCAGGGCCCGAGGTCATGAGATCAGGCCTGAGGTCATGAGATCAGGGCCAGAGGTCATGAGATCAGGCCTGAGGTCATGAGATCAGGCCTGAGGTCATGAGATCAGGCCTGAGGTCATGAGATCAGGCCTGAGGTCATGAGATCAGGGCCCGAGGTCATGAGATCAGAGCCCGAGGTCATGAGATCAGGGCCCGAGGTCATGAGATCAGGCCTGAGGTCATGAGATCAGGGCCCGAGGTCATGAGATCAGGCCTGAGGTCATGAGATCAGGGCCCGAGGTCATGAGATCAGGCCTGAGGTCATGAGATCAGGGCCCGAGGTCATGAGATCAGGGCCCGAGGTCATGACATCATTTCTGTGGACTAAAAAGCAGCTAAAAACTCAGCTTTTGAACTTTGGTTTTTATGTTCCAGCTTTTTGTTTGAAACTCTTTGTGATGTTTATCCTGGAGGCTGCTGAACTGATAATAAACCAGAGGCTTCCACCAGGGGGCCGAACACAGACTGTACACAGCTGCCAGATTCTCAGAATGTGAAATAAACACATATAAAAACTAACCAGGACCTGTTAAGGTTGGACTGGAGCATGAACTGAACTCCTGATGTTTTGGGTTCCTACGCTTCCTTAATGATCTCCTTTAGGAAACGACGCTCCATCGTTTTCCTCCAGTCGTTCTAACTGATTCATAAATATGAGGACAGGATGAGCAGCCTGTGACAGAACCTTTTTATCTTTATTTTCACTTCCAAACTCTGATAATAAAGTTATATTCTGTATTATCTCTGATATATGAGAGCCAGTCATAAATGAGCAGGATCCACCATGTGACATTAGTCTTAATGAACATATAGATTACAGAGAAGGGACTGTGGGACGGGTCTATGAAATGGATTCAGGTTAATTAGCGCTCCAGTCTGCTTCCTCATTCCTCCTGACTCCAAACTATCACCATGTGGGAGAAAGCTGAAGTTCTGCGCTGTTACAGACTGAGTAAACTTACATTTACTTCCACACTGAGGCGTAAACCGACTGTTTTTACTGTGAAAGTTCATCTTTGGACCAGTGAGGCTCCGTGTTCTGCTGCGAGATCAGGTTCTGTGATGAAGAGGAGTTCTTAGCTCACATCAGCTTTCCTTGTACCGAGCACGAAATGGTTCAATACTGAAGCAGTTAGAGGAAATGTGCACGTGAATGAAGGTGAAACGCAGACTGATGGATCCATGGCTTAAAGCTAATGGAGCTGGGCTGGAAAACATGGTGTTAGAGCTTCTGAGTCCTGCCTCCACTCAGCTCTGAGCCTTTTGGTTCCTGCAGAAAGCGTAAAAACACCTCAAAGCGAAATGAAAAGGAGGTCAGAACACTTTAAAACTCAACTTCTTCTGTGGCTTCACAGTGTTTGTGAGGAACTATTTTCAGCTGTGGATGAATCTGCTGTGTGAGCGTTTGTGTCTGTGTGTGTGAGTGTGTGTGTGTGTGCACGTGTGAATCCAGATAAACTGGGCGCTGAGTTTTCTGGGTTTCAGAGTTCTGCAGCTCAGGAGATTCTCTCAGAACCATCTGGACTCATGTTGAGCTTCATGTTGAGCAGCTGAACGTTCTCAGTGTTTCTGTCCCTGACGTCCGTCTGGTGTGTGGGAGGTTCAGCTGCGTGTGTGCGTGCACGTGTGCGTGTGCACGTGTGTGCACGTGTGTATGAGGTGATATCGCTGTGAAAACAACCAGAGAGATACGCAGCAACGTGTGCACGTGTGATTATTTTGTTGTGCGTGCGCCGTTTCGTGCAGACTGTGCACGTATGAAGCAGCGTGCGCACGTATGAAGCAGCCTGTGCACGTATGAAGCAGCGTGCGCACGTATGAAGCAGCCTGTGCACGTATGAAGCAGCGTGCGCACGTATGAAGCAGCGTGCGCACGTATGAAGCAGCGTGCGCACGTATGAAGCAGCGTGCGCACGTATGAAGCAGCCTGTGCACGTATGAAGCAGCCTGTGCACGTATGAAGCAGCGTGCGCACGTATGAAGCAGCCTGTGCACGTATGAAGCAGCGTGTGCACGTATGAAGCAGCGTGTGCACGTGCATACAAACGCTTCGTACGTGCGCAGCTTCTTGTCACCGTGACAGAGTTCGAGCATGAATGTTAGCAAAGTCACTGTGATTACAGGCGTGCAGCAGTGTGTGTGCACGTGTGAGTGCACGTGTGAGTGCACGTGTGTGAGTGCACGTGTGTGTGCACGTGTGTCTTTTAAATAATCAATAACAGGAACATGTTGAGCGATTAAACTGAAAAGACTGTTTCGGTTTGTCTCGTTGTTCCTTCTGACAGATTCAAGCTGAAGGAGGTTTTTAATATACTGCCTCAGACTGTGTGACCACATGAATGATATACGGAAGATCGGGGCCCCTGGGAGCTGGGGGCCTGGGCCCTCAGGCCTGGGGGGGTCTGGGGCCTGAGGGTCTGGGGTCTGAGGGTCTGGGCCCCTGGGAGCCTGGGGGGCCCCTGGGGCCTGGAGTCGCTGTGCCTGGCTTATGTAGCAGAGCTGTGTGATCGGTGTAAATGAATCATGATGGAAACAGACGGCTGTTTGTCTTTGATGGTTTCCTTCCTCATGATTTATGAGACAGATGATGTCTGTCTGTCTGTGTGTGTGTGTGTGTGTGGGGGGGGGGGGGGGGGGGGCACCTATAACATCAAAGGTCTGTACGTTCACTTTCATTGGACAGACCAGCATCATGTGACGTTCCCTGTAATAACGGCTCATCACTGCATCCTTCTGCTGTCTGTATTTCCTGATAAACCTTCCTGTGCAACAGAAAAACTGATTCTCACACATCTGTGTCCAGATGGGCTTCGGTAGAAGTTGGAACAAGTGATTTAACTCAGGAGTTTTCTGTTGAGCGTGGAGGAGACACAAGGAGTCCAGCTTCAACTGAACGCTTCAGAGTTTAAAGTCAGGTCAGTTTAAATCTATTAAAGGTGTCTCAGCTGCAGTGTTTGGGTTTTATCACCTCTGACAGATAACCATTAAAGATGCTCATGAAAACATGCAAATTTAGTTCAGAACTTCAGTTCCAGCAGCTTTTATGGATGGTTTTAAACTAATCTGAACATCTCAACCTGCTCAGATTGTGCAAAGCAACAAAATATAGTTCCACAGTGACACAAACAGCGCACACGTGCACACATTTCATCACCCAGAGATCAGAATGCTGCTCGTTGTCCTCTGAGCCAAAGAAGAACGTTTCAAACCACAAACCAGGCCAGAAATCTGTTACTATGGACTCAGAGCTGGACTCCAGCAGCCAGATCGGCTCAGTTCTGAAGTCAGCCGACTGCCACCTGGAGAATATTTCCAGGATTAAAGGACTGATGTGTCAGCTCCAGGCATTAATCTGCAGCAGACCTGGAACAGACTATTTCCTGGAGTGTCTAAAAGATGATCAGCTGATTCAGTCCTCTGAGAGCAGAGAAGTGGATCAGATCCTCCATCCTGAGGCCTCTGCTTCCTGCTGGTTTAAACCCTGCTGCTGGTCTTTAAAGCTTTAACTGGTTTCTGAAGCTTTAACTGGTTTCTGAAGCTTTAACTGGTTTCTGAAGCTTTAACTGGTTTCTGAAGCTTTAACTGGTTTCTGAAGCTTTAACTGGTTTCATCTCAGACCTTCTGCTGGTTTCTGAAGCTTTAACTGGTTTCTGAAGCTTTAACTGGTTTCTGAAGCTTTAACTGGTTTCTGAAGCTTTAACTGGTTCCTGAAGCTTTAACTGGTTCCTGAAGCTTTAACTGGTTTCTGCAGCTTTAACTGGTTTCTGAAGCTTTAACTGGTTTCTGAAGCTTTAACTGGTTTCTGAAGCTTTAACTGGTTTCTGAAGCTTTAACTGGTTCCATCTCAGACCTTCTGCTGGTTTCTGAACCTGCAGGAACAGGTTTGCTTTCTGCTCTCAGAGTTAGAACCAAACCTGGAGAAGTTTTGTTTTTTATGTGGAATAAACTCTCAGATAACTGCAGGTCTGCATCTGATTGGTTGAATTGAATGAAGGGATTTTCATGACTAACTTTCACTGCCCTCTACTCATCACTGAGACATCCTCCAACACTGAACCCTTCATACAGACTGCATCAGTTACTGTAACAATCAGTTTAAATGACTTCCTGACTGCTTCTCAGGAGGAGAAGAAGGAGACATGCTCTGGAGAATCTGTATCAAACTCAAATTAAAACCTGCTCAGGTGCAACTTACTTTTAAAACTTGTTTTTATGCTTCAGTTGTTACAGAAATAAATTATTTATCTTTTCCCGACATAAATGAATCTGAGTCTGAGCAGAAAAACGAGTTCAAACCTGCGCTTCTTCCTTATTATCATCATCCAACAGCAGCCTTCCACCCGGGGCTCCTCTGGCCCTGACAGCTCAAACTTTCCAGCACCCAGACCGGCCGGGGGCCCTCACACGCACACGCACACGCACACGCACGGAGGCACACTTACAGATCTTGGCCACGCTGGCCACCAGGAGCCAGATGGCGATGATGTAGGGGGTCTGGACGTAGCTCCACTCCCACTGGACCACCCGGTACCCGCCGCCGTGATGATGCTCCCCTCCTTCTTCCTCTTCTCCGGGACCGGCCGGTTCCTCCGCTGCGGACTGGGCCAAGGCCACACCGGGCGCCCCGTGTTCCACGCCGGGTTTCTGCGGGAGGAGGAGCGGCGGGGCGGAGGGAGAGGCGGGGACCGGCAAGGAGAAACTGAGCCGCGACCCCCGGAGCGGCGGAGCGCGGGTCCCCGGCAGGTCGGCGGCGGCGGCCGGCAGCAGCAGCAGCAGCAGACCGAGCGGCAGCATCATGTCCGCGGAGCTCAGCGCTCTGACATCCCGCCGGCCTTTATATACACACCGAGACACGGGGAGGACGCGGAGCAGCGCGAGCAGCCGACACCATCAACACACGCACTCACACACGCACGCACGCACTCACACAGGTTCCGGTACGACGCGGAGGAGGAGACACCGGAGCCGCACGTGACCCGCCCAGTCCGCCTTTAAAGAGACGGAGCTGCTGCAGGTGAAGGAGCCGCTGATCAGATGTGACGTCACACATCAACGCCACACCGCCTGACGTCAGATTCCAGTCAGGCTTAATGGTGGGGTCTAATTCCTGCAGCAGCAGCTGATCCTGGCCCGCCAGGTTCTGGGAGGATAGAATCAGTAAGATGTGCCTCAGGTAGTAAAAGAGTTAAGGTGATGGATGATGCCTCTGAGCCTCTTTCAGGCTGATCCAGAGGATCTGATCCAGAGGATCTGATCCAGAGGATCTGATCCAGAGGATCTGATCCAGTCCCGCTCTGCTGCTGTTTCACCTCCACTGAGGAGATCTACTCAACTTTCAGGAAGCTTTAGGAAGTGGCCATCTTCTTCTTTTAGAAGCTGTTTTTATTGCTTCTACTTATTTCAGACTTTGTATTTTTACAGATATGAGCTGATAATCTGCTGTAAACAGACCAAAAAATAGCTTCAATTTACATTTCAAGCGTTTGACTTTTAGCTGCTTTTCTTTAATGATTAAAAGGAAACTGAAGCTTTCGTCCCACAGAATCAGAGTCAAACTGTTCAGCTTTTACATCTGATCCGTCATCAGAGAATCAGTAAAGTTCTGCTCCACCTCATCATCAGAACCTCCTTTCTGTTCTTCATCCTCATGAAACGAGGTTCCAAAGTGCTTCCCAGCAGCAGGAAGTTTGAACATTCATTCAGATCAGAACTTCCAGCCCGACTGCAGAGTCTTGGTCTGCTTTAGTCTTCAGCCTCCAGAACAGAACAGCTGAGCTCTCCACCTGAGGCTCAGCTGCAGAGCATCGTTCAGAGGCTGAGGCTGGGACGCCTGGACGGGCCTGGATGGGCCTGCTGCCCACACCAGGCCTAAATAAATGTGTTATTTCGCTTTGCTTGTCCAAAGAGATCCAGGACATGGAGTTTGGTGCTTTTTAACTCGGATGTCTGACTCTTTATGGACCGTTTGTGTTCTTGTGAATGTTTCTTCTTCTCTGGGCTCTGATGGAACATCATGAAGCCCGGACGGGCCTGCAGGCGGAGGTTCTGTCTCCGGGCTACATGTTTCTGAGGTTGGCTCAGTCACTGGTGCTCAGCAGGGCCTCTGAAACCAGCCGAGGTGCCGCAGGGCCCTCAGATCTATGAAGCACTTTCTATTTAATCAGACTGAGAAGATGAGACGTCTGACATCAGCTTCCTCTGCAGGGCGGCTGGACCCGGACACTCGGAGCTCGTGGTGGAGCCGCTGCTCCTCAGAAACACGGCGGTTCAGGTGTTCGGAGCGTCTGGTTCTGTGAGCAGGGACCCAGAATTCACCGGGTCTCACATCTCCTCTGTTCCTGAAAGCTGTCGGTGGGAGCAGGAACATCCAGAACATTCTGCCACAGCTTGTTCATGTTTATGCATTTAGCAGACACTTTTATCCAAAGACGTACAGGTAGGGTAAGGGGGTCTTACCTAAGGACCCTACTGGAGGTAATACCTTTCATCAGGTCTCCCACATGGAAGGTGGCATTCATACCACTACTATCCAGCTTCAGCAAAGGAACGAGATTCAGAACATCTGAATGAGAAATTTTATTCATTTTACATGAAGGAAAAATGGATCAATTTCTCTTTTATTCAAACCCTTTATTAATAATATCAGAAACACACTTTCAATCTTCCATTAAATGTTTGTGTTGCTCTTCAAGTTAAAGCAGAATCTGAAAGCTGAGGACCTCAAACGGACCTGCGACCGGCAGGAGGGAGAAACAACACCTGGTGGCAGGCGATGGGTCTGATTTGGTACCGTGCAGCTATATTAACACGGGCCTCCAAACTGCTCCAGGATGCGATCAGAGGCTCAGATCAGAGGCTCAGAGCAGCCGCTCGGTGCGACAGCTGCTTCAGCTGCCACCAGGTGTGCTTCAGCTGCCACCAGGTGTGCTTCAGCTGCCACCAGGTGTGCTTCACCTGCCACCAGGTGTGCTTCACCTGCCACCAGGTGTGCTTCAGCTGCCACCAGGTGTGCTTCAGCTGCCACCAGGTGTGCTTCAGCTGCCACCAGGTGTGCTTCAGCTGCCACCAGGTGTGCTTCAGCTGCCACCAGGTGTGCTTCAGCTGCCACCAGGTGTGCTTCAGCTGACACCAGGTGTGCTTCAGCTGCCACCAGGTGTGCTTCAGCTGACACCAGGTGTGCTTCAGCTGCCACCAGGTGTGCTTCAGCTGCCACCAGGTGTGCTTCACCTGCCACCAGGTGTGCTTCAGCTGCCACCAGGTGTGCTTCAGCTGCTTCACCTGTGAGCTCGTCTGTGGGTCAGAAAACACGCCTGAGAGCAGAGCCGGAGCCTCAGATCACATGACCTTTCACCTCTGGATCAACACCGACTAAATGAAGCCTGCGGGACACTGAACCTTCACCACCAAACCATAACTAATGATCTGATATTAATAAATTCTTCTGGTGCAAACAGGTAAACCACCTCCAGCTGAACTAATTAACTTAAAGATAAACCTGAATAAACATTATTCTGAGCTTTAGTTCTGCAACAATCTGAATTTATGAAACTTTTTAATCTTACTTTTAACTTCAGACTCGTTTGTTCAACAGCAAGAAAAAGAAAAAATGAATACGAGATGCAGTGAAACGCTCGTCTGTTCAGGAAAGCCTCAGCCAGTTAGCTTAGCTTAGCTTAGCATAAAGACTGAAAACGGGGGAAACAGTTAGCCTGGCTCGGTGCTAAGCTAACATGAACGCATTATGTCTGCTTGGTTTTACAGGATTATGTCGACTGTCAAACTGTTTCTTCATGACAGGAACTTTAATTTGTTTTTGGATGTCCAAACTGTTTTATACGCCATGTGGCTCCTCCTCCTGCTCCTGCACCTCCTCCTCCTGCTCATCCACCGTGCTTTTTCTGAATATTTATCCCTAAAAACGTGCTGTGAGGTGGGTGCTGGGTATTTTGTGAGAAATAAAAAGTTTTCTGGGAGTTTTCAGCCCGTTTTTAAACACATCTGCACACCTTCCTGTGTCACTATATTTAATGCAGAGTTATAAGTTGGTATTTTAAAAACAAACTTCAACCTTTTTCCTAAACATAACCAGGAAACTGCTGCTTGAAATGAACCAAAGTGAGAAAAAGGAAAAACAAATTAACCAAAGTGAGAAAAAGGAAAAACAAATGAACCAAAGTGAGAAAAGGGAAAAACAAATGAACCAAAGTGAGAAAAGGGAAAAACAAATGAACCAAAGTGAGAAAAGGGAAAAACAAATTAACCAAAGAGAGAAAAAGGAAAAACAAATGAACCAAAGTGAGAAAAAGGAAAAACAAATGAACCAAAGTGAGAAAAAGGAAAAACAAATGAACCAAAGTGAGAAAAAGGAAAAACAAATGAACCAAAGTGAGAAAAAGGAAAAACAAATGAACCAAAGTGAGAAAAGGGAAAAACAAATGAACCAAAGTGAGAAAAAGGAAAAACAAATGAACCAAAGTGAGAAAAAGGAAAAACAAATGAACCAAAGTGAGAAAAAGGAAAAACAAATGAACCAAAGTGAGAAAAAGGAAAAACAAATGAACCAAAGTGAGAAAAAGGAAAAACAAATGAACCAAAGTGAGAAAAGGGAAAAACAAATGAACCAAAGTGAGAAAAAGGAAAAACAAATGAACCAAAGTGAGAAAGAGGAGCTGTGACCAATCAGAATGGCAGTAACAGAACAGGTTGGTTTCCACAGGAGCTTGTTTCTAAGGTTCTGATCTTCAGGAACCAAATAAAGGCTTAATGAATAAATCTGGAGAAGGCAGCAACATGCAGGTTTGAGTCTGAGGCCGTCGTCCTTTTACATCCTGAACTGTGCGTTTGCTGTTAAAATCAGATGTTTAAACTGTCCCAAATGAGTCTGAAGTTAGCGGCTGATGATAAAAAGCTTGAAGCCTCTGAGACCCGCTGCAGCGTGTTTAAAGGTCCTGGTTCTGGTCCCGGTTCTGGTCCCGGGAACACGCCGGGTTGGAGCTGCTGGTTAATGCTTCAGCGTCCTCCACCAGCAGCTCTCAGATCAGTACAAGGTGCAGGAAGCAGGAAACCGGATCCCACCGAGTGCTGCAGCCTCCCAGCTGCTCTGGATCAATAGTTCTGAGAAGGATCCGTCAGTTCTGGTCCTGCTCAGACTTTGTCTCCCGACTTGTTGCTGTTGAGTCCGAGAGCCTGAACCACGTCCAGACTGAGGCCGCTCTTCAGAGTCCGCCTCACTGCAACACATCAGAGGACAGGTCAGGCTTCACGTTATTACCGTTAATAAAGCATTAATAAAGCATTAATAAAGCATTAATAAAGCATTAATAAAGCATTAATAAAGGATTAATAAATGATTAATAAAGGATTAATAAAGGATTAATAAAGGATTAATAAAGTATTAATAAAGCATTAATAAAGCATTAATAAAGCATTAATAAAGCATTAATAAAGCATTAATAAAGCATTAATAAAGGATTAATAAAGTATTAATAAAGCATTAATAAAGCATAATAAAGGATTAATAAAGTATTAATAAAGCATTAATAAAGTATTAATAAAGCATTAATAAAGGATTAATAAAGCATTAATAAAGCATTAATAAAGTATTAATAAAGTATTAATAAAGTATTAATAAAGCATTAATAAAGGATTAATAAATTATTAAGAAAGTATTAAGAAAAGTATTAATAAAGCATTAATAAAGCATTAATAAAGGATTAATAAAGGATTAATAAAGGATTAATAACATAATGTGAGAAAGTTCTGGTAATCAGTTAGAACCTTTATTTAACAGAGTCCAGATGTTCAGAGTCAGAACAAATCAAACATCTGTTTCAGAGTCTATAAAAGTCTTTAAATGTCTCGTGGCTCGGTTTTAAAACCGGGTTTAACTGAAGCAGAACTTCTGCCTGGAATCAGGCGGCAGAACAACGCCTTTAATTCACCTTCAACTGACCAGAAAGTGGGTCGTGGACCCGAGTCTGCAGCTTTCAGCAGAGTCCAACTTCATGGGCACAGAATCTCACAGCTGGACTGCCGGTTCTGTCAGTCCGGTTCTGTCTGAGCTCAGAGGTTCTGCCTGTTTATGTTTCTGCATTTATCAGACGCTTTTATCCAAAGACTTACAGGTAGGCAGGTAGGGTAAAGGGGGTCTTGCCTAAGGACCCTACTGGAAACCCAGATCTCCCACATGGAAGGTCCACTCAGAGGTGACCTTAGAGGTCTTTGGTTAATCTGGTTCTGTCTGACCTCAGAGGTTCTCTCTGAGCTCAGAGGTTCTGCCTGACCTCACAGGTTCTGCCTGACCTCACAGGTTCTGTCTGACCTCAGAGGTTCTGTCTGACCTCAGAGGTTCTGCCTGACCTCAGAGGTTCTGCCTGACCTCAGAGGTTCTGTCTGACCTCACAGGTTCTCTCTGACCTCAGAGGTTCTGTCTGACCTCAGAGGTTCTGCCTGACCTCAGAGGTTCTGTCTGACCTCAGAGGTTCTGTCTGACCTTGTGGGTCTGCTGGCTGTTCTGTGAGGCCCGGCCCGGCTCCAAACAGACGGTTATCAGCAGAGATGAAGCTGATATCAGACTGTTTTGGACACAGAGCTGCTGTTATGTCTCCATTCAGAGTCCGAGAGCTTCAACGCAGCGGAACCACCAAGGTCAGAACCTCAGGAACCTCTCAGCGAGACACACGGGCTTCAGTTCAGAAAAGGTCAGAACCTTCAGGGCCCGGTCCGACAGATCCTGGCTGGATCTGGATCCTCCAAAGACTCAGGAAAGGATCTTTATCTTTATTTTTCACTTCCAAACTCTGATAATATTCTATATTATCTCTGATATCTGACAGAACCTTCAACTGGATCAGATCCATCTGCAGCTGTTTCTGGAGCAGATTTACTGAACATCTGGAGTTTCAGACCCACATCCCAGCTGGGTCAGGATCCACCCGACTGCATTTTCAGCTCCGTGATTGGATGAAGCAGCGTGTTGGTCTCCTGATGAAGAACCCGACCAGAACTCTACTCACACGACTTCCTGTTGAGGCGGGACCGCTTGCGGGTCTTGGGACTGGACGGTCTGTCGGATGGGTTCTGGGTGACGGACTTCACCAGGCGGTCCATGATCTCGTCTGTGGGGTCGTCCTGAGGGCTGGTTCCGTCCTCTCTGGCCACAGACAGCTGAGATGGACTCACCCTGCCGAGACCTGAAAACCAGAAGCAGAACATCAGAACCACAAAGGACCAGAGCATCAGCTGGGACCAGGTCCAGTATCTACTGAAAGGGAACCTGAACTTGGACTTCAAACAAAGTCTTAGTCTGAGGAGGTTTGTGTGACCAGCTGCTGATATGAGGCTGACCCAGAACTCTGGGTCAGAACTCTGGGTCAGAACTCTGGGCCAGGAGTCTGGGTCAGAACTGTGGGCCAGAACTCTGGGTCAGAACTCTGGGTCAGAACTCTGGGCCAGAACTCTGAAGCAGAACCTAAAAATGACTCTGAAGCAGTGTGTTCTGATCAGTTTTCTCTGTGTTCTGATCAGTTTTCTCTGTGTTCTGATCAGTTTTCCCTGTGTTCTGATCAGTTTTCTCTCTGTTCTGATCAGTTTTCTCTGTGTTCTGGTCAGTTTTCTCTGTGTTCTGATCAGTTTTCCCTGTGTTCTGATCAGTTTTTCCTGTGTTCTGATCAGTTTTTTCTGTGTTCTGATCAGTTTTCCCTGTGTTCTGATCAGTTTCCTCTGTGTTCTGATCAGTTTTCTCTGTGTTCTGATCAGTTTTCTCTGTGTTCTGATCAGTTTTCCCTGTGTTCTGATCAGTTTTCCCTGTGTTCTGATCAGTTTTCCCTGTGTTCTGATCAGTTTTCCCTGTGTTCTGATCAGTTTTCCCTGTGTTCTGGTCAGTTTTCCCTGTGTTCTGATCAGTTTTCCCTGTGTTCTGATCAGTTTTCTCTCTGTTCTGATCAGTTTTCCCTGTGTTCTGATCAGTTTTCCCTGTGTTCTGATCAGTTTTCTCTGTGTTCTGATCAGTTTTTCCTGTGTTCTGATCAGTTTTTCCTGTGTTCTGATCAGTTTTCCCTGTGTTCTGATCAGTTTTCTCTGTGTTCTGATCAGTTTTTCCTGTGTTCTGATCAGTTTTCCCTGTGTTCTGATCAGTTTTCTCTGTGTTCTGATCAGTTTTCCCTGTGTTCTGATCAGTTTTCTCTGTGTTCTGATCAGTTTTCTGATCAGTTTTCTGTGTTCTGATCAGTTTTTCCTGTGTTCTGATCAGTTTTCTCTGTGTTCTGATCAGTTTTCTCTGTGTTCTGATCAGTTTTCTCTGTGTTCTGATCAGTTTTCCCTGTGTTCTGATCAGTTTTCTGATCAGTTTTCTGTGTTCTGATCAGTTTTCCCTGTGTTCTGATCAGTTTTCTCTGTGTTCTGATCAGTTTTCCCTGTGTTCTGATCAGTTTTCTCTCTGTTCTGATCAGTTTTCTCTGTGTTCTGATCAGTTTTCTCTGTGTTCTGATCAGTTTCCCTGTGTTCTGATCAGTTTTCCCTGTTCTGGATCTGAGGCTCGGCCCATAACCTGTGGTCAGACGATCCGAGTCTCACTAAACCCACTTTGGACGCTGTCATGTCTCAGTTTGGACTGAGCAGAACCGTGCGGCCCGGCTCGCTGTTCTGGGGTTCTTACTGCGGACGGCTCTGGAGCGCCTGAGGCCCCTCGGCTCCACGCTCAGGCTGCTGCTGATCAGAAGGTTCTTCATGTTCTCATGCTCCTCCTCCTGGTCCGACCCCGCCTCTGCTGCCGTGGAAACGGGGGAGGGGCTGTCCTGGCGAGGCACGGCGCCTGAAAACCTCTCCGTCTGCAGGGAGGAGAGAAGAGAACTGGGTTCAGCACCAAGGGAAACATCAGGTAAAGCCCCGCCCCCCGGACCCCCGGTGGGTCGGGCCCAGTGAGCAGAACCAGGCAGGAGCCCCTGAGCCGTGACCTCTGACCCCTCCGAGCAGACGTTACCTCGGTGATCATCTTTCCTCGGGTCTTGGTGCGCTCGCGGTGAGCGGCCCGTTTGCGTTTGAGGGTGAGGACCCGCTCCCGGGTGGTTCGGTACTCCAGAGCGAACTCGCTGATGATCCGGCAGAAGCTGGTGACCTTCATGTCCCGGACCGAGGAGGACGGCTGACCCAGGAACAGCAGGAAGGAGTGGAACCTGCAGGAGGAGGCGGCGTGAGCGTCCGGTCCTCAGTGCACGTGTGTGTGTGTGTGTGTGCACGTGTCACCTGTTGATGACCCTCCTGTGGACCACCTTCAGGATGATGATCCGCTGCGTGCAGTCCTTCAGGAACTCCGTCATCTTGTTCTTCAGCACCGCTTTGGTCTCATGTTTGGCCACCTCTTTCAGGTTGTCCCATGATGCTTTGCAGCGCCTCTCCAGCTGGACCAGGTTCTCCGACAGCAGCTCAAAGTCCACCTGATGGAAAACCCAGAAAGCTCGGCCGGTTAGCACCTCCTCGCCCCACAGCGGCGCTCACAGCGGCGTGCGTGGAGACGTACTTTGGCGGAGCGCGTGATGGCGGGGATCTCCGAGTACACGTCGGAGGAGTCGGACGAGTTCTCCACCACCAGGCTGCAGGTGTGGTGCAGCAGCGACTGGCGGTGCACCGTGTCCTTCACCTCCACCACCTTCTCCAGGTAGCTCAGCTCGAAGCCTTTGGCCTGGAGACAGATTACAGATTACAGCCGGAGCGCCATCTCTAATCTGTTTGAAGCAGCAACAAACTGAGCTGTGCACGCCTGAGATTCTTATCCAGCGCCACAGCCGTCAGGGAGGCGTCTGATTGGTCCTTCTGTGGCTTTACCTCAGAAACGACCCATGAACTGAGCTCCGTCCTGCTGCAGCTGTTCCACATGAGATCCCACAGAAGCGCCATCAAAGCGCCATCAGCGCAGAACAACACGCCAGGTGACCTTCAGAGTGACTCGCCGCCATGCTGGAGTCACTCTGACACTGACCTCTGTTCTGTGGATTCAACTTTTCTTTACTTCTTTATTCTTATTTTAGAAGGTTTTCTGTGAATGTTGCCAGAACAGAACCGAGCAGGTGTGTGCACGAGAACAGGAAGTGACATTCACTAGAACAGGAAGTGGCTTTCAGGAGAACAGGAAGTGACTTTCACGAGAACAGGAAGTGACTTTCACTAGAACAGGAAGTGGCTTTCACTAGAACAGGAAGTGGCTTTCACTAGAACAGGAAGTGGCTTTCACTAGAACAGGAAGTGGCTTTCACTAGAACAGGAAGTGACTGTCACGAGAACAGGAAGTGGCTTTCACTAGAACAGGAAGTGGCTTTCACGAGAACAGGAAGTGGCTTTCACGAGAACAGGAAGTGACTTTCACGAGAACAGGAAGTGACTTTCACTAGAACAGGAAGTGGCTTTCAGGAGTAATAATCAAAGAAGTCTCGGTGCTGAAATAAAATTTGATGAAATAAATCAGGACGTTATTTTCCAGCCCGAAGCTTCCAGAAGCTGAAGGAACCTGAGCAGAGAGACACATTGGACCCAGAATCTGCCTCATAAACACTTCTGTGGCTGTTCAGGAACCTTCGGTCCAGTTTAGTGTGACCCAGGTTCTGGCGGCTGGTTGAAACCTCACAGAACATGTTTCAGATGATCATCACGTCACCTCCTAAGTTCACCTGTTCGTGTTTGTGTGTGCGTTCTCACGTTGGAGCTGTTGAGGAAGTTTCCGATGGCGAGCAGCATTGCCAGGATCCTCCTGAATGTCTGATTGGATGCCAGCTGCTCCATGCCCAGCTTCAGGTCAAACAGCGGCTCTGCGATCTCCTGCAGGGGGCGACACATGGCGTTAAACAAAGCTGTAAAGGTCAGGGCCACGGCTGTAAAGGTCAGTGCCACGGCTGTAAAGGTCAGTTCCACGGCTGTAAAGGTCAGTTCCACGGCTGTAAAGGTCAGCGCCACGGCTGTAAAGGTCAGCTCCACGGCTGTAAAGGTCAGTTCCACGGCTGTAAAGGTCAGTTCCACGGCTGTAAAGGTCAGTGCCACGGCTGTAAAGGTCAGTTCCACGGCTGTAAAGGTCAGTGCCACGGCTGTAAAGGTCAGTTCCACGGCTGTAAAGGTCAGTTCCACGGCTGTAAAGGTCAGTTCCACGGCTGTAAAGGTCAGTTCCACGGCTGTAAAGGTCAGTTCCACGGCTGTAAAGGTCAGTGCCACGGCTGTAAAGGTCAGTTCCACGGCTGTAAAGGTCAGTGCCACGGCTGTAAAGTCAGTTCCACGGCTGTAAAGGTCAGTTCCACGGCTGTAAAGGTCAGTTCCACGGCTGTAAAGGTCAGTGCCACGGCTGTAAAGGTCAGTTCCACGGCTGTAAAGGTCAGTTCCACGGCTGTAAAGGTCAGCGCCACGGCTGTAAAGGTCAGCGCCACAGAGCTGTAAAGGTCAGCGCCACGGCTGTAAAGGTCAGTTCCACGGCTGTAAAGGTCAGCGCCACAGAGCTGTAAAGGTCAGCGCCACGGCTGTAAAGGTCAGTGCCACGGCTGTAAAGGTCAGTGCCACGGCTGTAAAGGTCAGTTCCACGGCTGTAAAGGTCAGTTCCACGGCTGTAAAGGTCAGTGCCACGGCTGTAAAGGTCAGCGCCACGGCTGTAAAGGTCAGTTCCACGGCTGTAAAGGTCAGTGCCACGGCTGTAAAGGTCAGTGCCACGGCTGTAAAGGTCAGTTCCACGGCTGTAAAGGTCAGTTCCACGGCTGTAAAGGTCAGTGCCACGGCTGTAAAGGTCAGTGCCACGGCTGTAAAGGTCAGTTCCACGGCTGTAAAGGTCAGTTCCACGGCTGTAAAGGTCAGGTCCACGGCTGTAAAGGTCAGCGCCACGGCTGTAAAGGTCAGTGCCACGGCTGTAAAGGTCAGTGCCACGGCTGTAAAGGTCAGTGCCACAGAACTGTAAAGGTCAGCTGGTGTACTCAGAGGTTGACCACCCGACTGACCGGGTCTTTATTCTATCAGCTGCTGAAACTTTGTTCTGTTTTCACTTTTTGTATTTGTGACGTTAAAGTGTAAAAAAGAACAGATTTGACATCTTATTCCAGCTGGTACTTTTCTATTAAACTACGTCTGTCTGATCGGATCAGCCAACAGGTTCTGGTTCAGACCCGTTTCATCTGACCGGAGACGATCCCCTGGACGTCCCAGCTGCAGGAACACTGATGCACCTACAGGCCGGACTGCGGTCGGCGTGTTTACCTTCTCCAGAGCCTCGTAGTTCAGTTTGAAGGCCCACAGCTGCAGGCGGGGGGTCAGGGCGTTGATGGAGGCCAGGCTGAACAGGAACTGCTCCGCTGTGCCCAGGGGGACGTCAGGATTGGCCAGCTGGGCCTCCTGGATCTTCTGCTTCTCCTCCTCAGTGGGGGTCATGGTCAGGATCTTCTGCTCGGGACACAGGGGGGTTATGGGGGGGTCATCTGCACTGATGAGACTCACTGCTCAGACAGGAAGTGGCCCGTACCTCGATGCCCTCCTTGCTGATGGCGAACTCGTCAAAGTTGAGGATGGCGGTCTTGATGACATGGACGGCTGGCAGGACGGTCATACCGATGTTGATGGCGTTGCTCCTCTTGGGGTCCAGAACCAGAATCTCAGACTTTTTAATCTCAGGTCCTTTCTGCACAGAACCAAAACAAGTGAAGTTAGAGTTCGCTCCGATCCAACAGAACCAGGCCCCGCCCCTTAATGTGTCTGCAGGGCGCCTCTGATCAATCCAAACCTAAGCCCCGCCCCTTAATGTGTCTGCAGGACGCCTCTGATCAATCCAAACCTAAGCCCCGCCCCTTAATGTGTCTGCAGGACGCCTCTGATCAATCCAAACCTAAGCCCCGCCCCTTAATGTGACTAATGTTGACTGACAGCTGCAGATCGCTGATTTGAAGGTTTTTGTTTGCAGCCTGACAGACGAGACTTTGGGCTCCAGAGGGGAAGGGGGGGGCTGGTTACCTTAGCAACAGGCAGCTCCTTGGCTTTGGACTCAAACAGGTGTTCGAGGCGGCTGGTGTCCACGGAAACCTTGTCCAGCGACGCCCACACCGTCCCCCGACCGAAGCGACACTTCTGAGGCCCGTCGGCCTGCTTCAGCTCCTTCCAGAACAGCTTCACCGTCTTCTTCTTCCTCTTCTGCGGCGACGCCGAGGATGGGGGGGGGAGGGGGGGAGGGGGCGGAGCTACACCTCCCAGGGGAGGAGGTGGGGGAGGGGGAGGAGCTACACCTCCCAGGGGAGGAGGTGGGGGAGGAGGAGGCGGTACAGACATGCCTGGGGGGGGAGGAGGAGGAGGAGGGAGGCCAGAGAGGCGGGAGGAGGAGGTGGAGTCGAAGGCGTCCATGTCCAAGACGTCGATGTCCTCCTCGTCCAGCAGGTCGGAGAAGTCCAGGTCTTTGATCCGCAGCGCGGCGGCGCTCGGCTGCAGCTGGTCCCAGGCGTCGGCGGCGCCCCCGGCGCCCAGCGGGGTCATCGGGATCTTCTCCAGGCGGCGAGCCTGCGTCTCCACGTCGATGCTGCTCTGCTGCCGGAGGAACCGGTTCTGCTGGACACGGCGACACCTTCAGGTCACATGATCATCATCAGCCAGTCAGAACACGTGAAACAGGAAGTGAAAGTGCACCTGACGCTCCTCAGCCAGCCGGGCCCGGGCCACCTGGGCGGAGCCTCCCAGGCCCTCCAGCTCCGCCCTGCGGGAGGCGCTGCTCTCGCTGGGGGGCGGCGGCTCCTCTGAGCGCGCTCTGAGGCTGGACAGGCGCTCGGACACACGCCCACAAAGATCTTCACCTGAGAGGAGAGAAGCACAGAGAGGTCTCACTCTGCTAAAGTTCCTGAAACCAAACAGACTGAAGATGGTTTTTATTGTTCAAACTGGATCATCAGAACCAGTTTCTAATGAAACTGATCTAATGTGGACTCTTACAAGGCATGAAGGCTCCTTCTTCTTCGGTGGTATTGGGTGCAGCAGCACTGGGGCTCAGCGGCACTGCGGCAGACGTCTTGGAGTACAGCATGTCCATCAGGAACCTCTTATCATCGGACAGAGTGCTGCACTGACGCTGCACAGCTGCACACAGAACCACATCTGCATCACGCACTGCATTCTGGA
This sequence comes from Leuresthes tenuis, assembly GCF_036924035.1. Lineage (NCBI taxonomy): Eukaryota > Metazoa > Chordata > Actinopteri > Atheriniformes > Atherinopsidae > Leuresthes > Leuresthes tenuis. The sequence goes on along the minus strand of NW_027325356.1, from coordinate 951,877 downwards.
AAATATCTGTCAGCTGGGCAGGAGGGAGGAGGAGGGGAGGAGGAGGAGGAGGAGGAGAGGAAAGGAGGAGGAGGAGAGGAGGAGGAGGGAGAGGAGGAGAGGAAAGGAGGAGGCAGCAGGTGGAGGAGGAGGAGGAGAGGAAAGGAGGAGGCAGCAGGAGGAGGAGGAGGAGAGGAAGAGGAGGAGGAGGAGGAGAGGAGGCAGCAGGTGGAGGAGGAGGAGGAGAGGAGGAGGAGGAGGAGGGCAGCAGGTGGAGGAGGAGGAGGAGAGGAGGCAGCAGGTGGAGGAGGAGGAGGAGAGGAGGAGAGGAAAGGAGGAGGCAGCAGGAGGAGGAGGAGGAGGCAGAAGGTGGAGGAGGAGGAGAGGAAGAGGAGGAGAGGAGGAGGAGGAGGAGGAGAGGAGGCAGCAGGTGGAGGAGGAAGAGGTGCATTGTGGGTAACTCTCACCTGGGTCATTCTGGGACTCTGAGTTCCTGTTTTTGTCCAAACCTCCGGCTGTTGAAGCTGAACGGAGACAGAAAAGTCTGAGTTTGTTACGTTCAACGCTAAAATCAGGTGTGAAAGATCAGCGGAAACTTACCTCGATGTTCTTCAGCTGCCACTCCTCCACCCGACTCTCCTCCACCCGACTCTCCTCCACCCGACACTCCTCCGCCCGACACTCCTCCACCCGACACTCCTCCACCCGACTCTCCTCCACCCGACTCTCCTCCACCCGACTCTCCTCCACCCGACACTCCTCCACCCGACTCTCCTCCACCCGACTCTCCTCCACCCGACTCTCCTCCACCCGACTCTGCTGGTGGCTGAGGGCTCGGAGTCATGACATCATCAGACGAGGACAGCCTGGGCTGGTTTGAGTGCCGACTTCTTCTCTTCTCCCACTGAGTGGCTGCCAGGTTGCGCAGGAAGGTGCCTCTGTGGGGGGGGGGGGTCATTGATTAAAACTCATAAAGTTTGTTCAAAGATGATCCTCAAAAGTTGGAAGCAGTTTAAAGTACAACTTCAAATCAGAAACAGAAAAAAAATCAGTTATTCCCACAGTTTCTGACTTTTACTTCCTGTTGAGTCTTAGCTTCATTTCGTCTGTGAACAAACATCATTTCTACACCTCAGATGTTTGTTCACAGATTAAATGAAGCTGAGACACAACAGGAAGTAAAAGTCAGAGGGATGGAAGAATTACTGCTGTGTCCCATGCTGTCCAAACTTCTTCTGATTTGGGTTGAATTTCTCTCTTTTCAGCATTTTTTGTCATGAAATCAAAACCAGTGAATGTTTGGCATCAGTCTGTGATATAAAACATCGGCCCTGGGGGAGGACGTGTCCTTCTGTTTTTCATTATCATGAAACAAAGACCACTTACCACTTCCTCCTTTCTGTGAACCAGGTTGTGCCACAAGCCGAGGGCCCAGAGTACGAGCTGAGAGCTCAGCTCGAGGTGTTTGTAAAGCTTCAAGTCTTCGGCAGAAAGAGTCAGAACCAAAAGACAAGAAGGAGAAAGTAGAAGAGTAACACCTGAATAAAATGAGCAACATCACATGGAAGCAAATTAACTTCAAGATTAATTATTCATCAAATCAACTGAATCATCAGAAATTCTTCACTGCAAAACCAAACCAGCTCCAAGCAGATACCAGCAATTAGACTGCACCCAGTTACAAACCACATCACACCAAACAGTTCAGAACCAGAGAATGGGTCAGACCCACCCACCACCAGAGACACCCCCCACATGCACACACCCCCCCCCCCCCCCCCCCCCCCCCCCCCCCCCCCCCACGCACACACCCCCCCCCCCCCCCCCCCCACACACACACCATTCCTGCCGTCGGAGGACAGTCTGAGGGGGGGGGGGCACCACGTATCTATCTGTTT